>NC_143169.1:29773539-30073539 GCF_047325235.1 Durio zibethinus
CTCTCGACAACAAATATCTCAGCTCTCACATCAGTGAAAAACATAGCGAAATGCAATACTTGGTGTGAATTGCAGAATCCCGTGAACCATCGAGTCTTTGAATGCAAGTTGTGCCTCTGTCACTTGTCACCACCATAGTAGGCCACTATCCTATCATTGAAAGTTAATAGGATAGAAATTTGAATGATGCATCACTAGCACAAAGGTCGTGCAATCCATCAATTATCATGAATCATAAAAGAAATGAACCAAGCCTATGTCAAACTTTTATCTATTAAATGCATCATTTCCAGAAGGTGGGGTTTGTTGTAAGTATTAACACTATAATTACTATGGTTATCCGAGTAGTAGATACCATCAAACAAACTATAACTAATTTAATGAGCCACTCACAATTTCATAGTATGAATTACTTCATTCTTACACATGCATGGCTTAATCTTTAAGACAAGCATATGACTACTGGTAGGATCAACCAGGTAACTTTCTTTTAGGATGTTGGCACTACATGGACCTCAATGCATTAATTGAGTGGCAGATAGGGCCAACACAGAGCACAAGTGTCATGCATGCCGAGCACATAAAATATGTAGCATCGAACAGATAAGGGTCAAAAGCTAGTGCTTACAAAACATTTTCCATTAAAGAACATGATCGAACACTAGTGCAACAATGCAGCCATGGAGGTTTAGGTGTCATGCTTGGGACACGAGGCACAATTAAGGTTCAACCCATAGCCTTCAAGGACACAAGATGGATGAGGGATGGCAAGACATCTAGTTTCCATCAGTTTAGGCATGAAACATAAGATTCTGATTGTGCCCTCATAGCATGATGACCACATGGATGGGGAGATTGAAGAGGATGATAGGTCAATAGTTTGATGCATCAAGCATGGAGCCTACCAACATGCACAACCATAACACCACTCATATGTCCATTGCGTATAAGTAGTAGCATCTATGCACATTGATGCACAACCCACCCATTCAATTACTTAATGAATGAGTATAAGAAATGAAGTATGAGGCCTTGCCACAATCGCTTGGCATAGGAAAAACACAAGCCAGGGTCATGAGACTGCTATTACCATCCAACAGGCAACAACAACATGACAACACCAATGCTTGATCTACTTGGGGCTGCACACAAAAACTCCACTATCACCACCCCAGGGTGACACTGTTCGATTCAAGACTTGTTCTTGGGGTCTTAGGTAGCATCGTCTATATGCACGAGCTTGGCCAAGCCAAGGCATTTTTCTAATTGAGGATAAGGGACCACGAGACTACCAAATACTTGAGGGACTTGGCCAGACCAAGCCTATGACCATAGCTTCTACTTGCACCAACCTAGGGAGCTATTTCTTGATTTAGGGACTTGGTTTAAGGTATGGGGTAGCATTAGCAGTAGGTGTCATTTTATAGGGGCTTAAGCCTAGCACACATGTGGCCTTAGGGTAGAAACAAACATCCATGTGCCCAAGTTAGCCTCTTTTCCAACTCTATGCTGAATGCTTGTGCCGTGCATTCCATTGGCTCAATTTCGTGATCCACCTTTCTCTTTGGTTATAGCCTATTGGGCAATTTAATTGGCATCATGTTTCTAAATGACTCTAGCACCTCTAGTACTTCCAAAGGGTAGTCAACACTGTTCTGCTTGGACTTTTCCATCTTTAAGGCTATAAGAAAAGTGTCTTTTTTTTCTACTCACTCTCCTAGGCAATTGTATGGCAAACAGCATCATGGTCCTTGACCTTGATTCTTATCTCATCGACGTGATGCATCAGTATCGACTATCCAATATGCAAATACAAAAGGCGAAAGACACCATAAGTGCACTAATATGGTCAAGGAATTCTAAACCAACAACAAGATCATAATCATCTAAAAGAATTACCTCGATTGATTCCTTGCCTTTCCACTCCCCAAGTTATAGCTACACTCCATGTGATATGTCAATTGTTGGATCTCTTTAGGGTTAACTGTTTTGTCATAATAGCCCATTTTTGTACCTTTAGGTTTAACTTTTGGGTTGTATCTCCAGATACGAACAAATAAGATACTCTTGTGTCCATAAGTGCATTCAGTTTCTTACCCTCAATTATCATGTCTACAAACATCAATCCTTTCTACTTGCGGCACCCCTTGGCCTAGATTGAATTTATCACTATCAGACCAAGCTTCGTGGTTTCCTTCCCTAACTCATCACCATCCTCCTTGTTGATGGTAGATAGCTAGGTTTTCTTAGGGTAACTCTCGACAAGTGTGGACCTTTACAAATGTAACAAGCAGTGGCTCACGATCCTTATTGTTCCATTACCTTGGCTTCTACTTTCCATTTGGTGGCTTGCCTTGACCATTCTTGGTCTATCGACCTTTGTCCCCATCCTTGGACTATTGGTCTTTGTCTCCCCCCATGGACTATCGGTCTCTGCCATCACATTTTGGCTTAAATGACTCAAACTTCTTTTATGGCCAAATCTCTACCAAGGATTTAGTAGCTATCATGGCTTTGGCCAGATCTTTGACACCCTTTCATTGTAACTCATTCTTGGCCCATGATTTGAGTCCATCCATGAAACAAAAGAGACCTTTCTCTTCTGAAAGGTTTGAAATTTGAAGCATTAGTTCTAAAAACTCTCAAACATACTCCCATACCTTGCCTTTTTGACGAAGCTTCTGAATTTTCACCCTTAACTCATCATTAGCATACTTAGGGTAGAACTACTGCTTAAACTTTGCCATGAACTCCTCCCAAGTCTAGACAATAGCATCTTTATAGCTTGCATCATTACACCTGCATCTCCACCATAACAATGCAATGTCAACCAAATACATAGAGGCTATACTTACCTTAGTGGCATCCTCATCAATGCCCCTGGCTTGAAAGTATTGCTCCATTTCCCATAGAATGTTTTCCACATCTTTTGTGGACCTAGCTCCCTTACACTCCTTTGGCTTGGGAACTGCCACTTAAGCCTTAGTTGTTATAGCTAACACACCATTTCCAATGGTTGCCCTGCATGTTGTTAGCTCCTCTTTGAGCTCATTCATCTCTTTGCACATCACCTTAACCATGTACTTTAAGGATTCATTCTTTTGGGTGAACATATGGATGGTTTTGTTGAACGCACCATGAAATCCTTCCTTCATCTCCTTTTTAGTTTCCTCAAACTTCTCCCTAAGTTTTAACACTATCACCTTCAACTTAGCTAAATGGCCAGTCATGATTGACATCATGTCTTTCAAGGTAGCCTTTTTCCCTTTTCCATAGGTTGGCTCCTAGACCTCTAGTTGTTAGATACCAACATATCTTTGAGATGCCATTTCCTTGAACACTTTGAGTGTGAACTAAACATAACCTTGAAGTAAATCCTGCTCTAATACCAATTATCATGGGTTAAGACTCAGCATCGACTCGTGCAACTCCAAGGCTCGAGAATGGACTCATTCGGTGTCTTAGATTAGCCTTTAATTGAACTAATGCATAGGCACGCAATACTTTGGGGCCAATCACCCAAGTTACTGCTAGACAAGGCTACACATAAGATGTTTAATGGAAAGCTAAAAAGAACAATAGAGATAGGAAAGAGAAAACTTGTATTATTCAAGTTATGATGTGTACATCAAATAAGGGTATGAAAGCCCTTTATTTATAGTTGAAGCCCCTATTAATCAATGGCTATGATTAACTCAATCCAATGGCTATTATAAAGTCCAAGATTACAAAGAGATTACATGAGATATATATCAAGAGTTTAAATTATATAGGGAAATATACTATCCTTAGTAGTCTCCAAATCCTTCTAGAAAGCTCTATCTGTTATGTCTATTTAGGCCTGTGCTTTGTTGGGTCTACTAGAGATTTCATCACTTGGCTAAATCGGTTGTAATGGAGAACACCATTCATTCCCAACCCCAAAAGGGTGTGGTGTAAAAAAATCAAGTGAGAAGACTTTGATGGGTGCGGTAGGGGGAGGAATGAATTAAAGTGACAAAGGGCTGAATCTTAGTGGATTGTGGTAGTAAGGCCACTCTACCCCTTACAATACCCCATTACGTATTTTAGTCATTTGTAAAGGATTCTACCCATTGGTCAATGAAAATTGAGCTCCAAGAGTCCTAGATGGCCGGTCTACCATGAGGGCTGCACCTACGACATTTGTTCTTTTGGTCCATGGGCCCCAACTATAGGTTGGCAATTGAATGATCGGCATGTGCATTGCTTCTAGCCTAGATTCTTACTTAGAGGCATTTAGTCATAATCCAAAGCTTGGTAGCTTCATGCCACTAACTTTGTAATTGAGTATGATGACCAATTGAGTGAATCAATGGTTCCTCACATACTAGGTTGAATTACTATTGTGACACTGCCATCAGTAAGGTAAAACTAACCTATCTCATGACAATCTAAACCTAACTTACATTCCCTATTGCTGTGTGAACAATCCAACATTTGGTGAATTATGCTTCACAATGATAGGAAGAGCAGACATTGAAGGATCAAAAAGCAATGTCACTATGAACACTTGGCTACCACAAGCTAGTTATCCTTGTGTTAACTTTTCTGACACCTCTAGCTTTAAATTTCAAATGATTGATAGGCCATGTTTTCATAGGTCATATTCATATTGGAAATTATAATCAAACAAGCTTTTACCCTTTTGTTCCACATGAGATTTCTATTCTCATTAAGTTCATTTTCGGACACTTGCATTATCTTTTAATAGATGTGCTGCCCCAGCCAATCTACCCACTTGACATTGTCTTCTATCTTGATCAATCGAGCAAGGCCAGCCTTGGGTCTAAAATAAGGGGTCATGCCTTGCCTCTGAATCATCGAATAGGTAAAATAATGTTAAAAGTAGTGGTATTTCAATTTTGCTCGAGGGCTCCCACTTGTCCTACACCTCTCAAGTCATTTCACAAAGTTGGACTAGAGTCAAGCTTAACAAGGTCTTCTTTCCCTATTGATTCTACCAAGCCCATTCCATTGGCTATGATTTCCCTAGATGGTAGACAGGGATAGTGGGAATCTCATTAATTCATTCATGTGCATCACTAATTAGTTGATGAGGCATTTGGCTACCTTCAGAGAGTTATAGTTACTCCTACCATTTACCTGTGCATGGTTAAATTTCTTCACTTTGACATTCAGAGCATTGGGTAGAAATCACATTGCGTGAGCATCCATAAAGACCTTTGCAATGCTTTGTTTTAATTAAACAGTCAAATTCCCCTTGTCTGTACTAGTTTTAAGTCAACTATTTATCACTTAAAAAATGCCCTTGAGGGTGCCATTCCCAACCATCCCCTGATTGGCATGTAGTGACCTACTCTCACCATGGGAGCAGTTCAAGCAGTGCACCAACACCAAATGGGTTCAGGATTGGGACCTCCATACCTAGCCCTCAGAGCTAATCCTTTTGTCGAGGTTACATATCCATTTTACTGACTTCCTTTGCCAACACTATTCCATTGACAAGAAGCTATTCACTTTAGAGACCTGATGGATTATAAGTACCATCGAGTGCAAATAGCACTCAGTCCTCTAGATTTTCAAAGCCTATTGGGGGCACACTGAACACCATGCAACATGCGATGCTTTTTTTAGCCACTAAACCGTACTTCTGATTGAGCCATTTTTTAGGTGGGCAGGTTGTTAAACAAAAAAGAAAACTTTTCCCAAGGCCTCTACTGATGTCTTCAAACTACCTAATGTCGCCATCAATCATCATGTCCTAGTTTAGGAATTTTAACCTGATTCCCTTTTGAGCTTATGCTGGATGCACTATCGAATAGGCTTCCCTTATCTCTTAGGATTGACCAACCCATGTGCAAGTGCTATTCACATGGGACCTTTCCACTCTTAGGCTTAAGCCGACCCATGACACATGCACGAGCTTGGCTAGACAAAGGCTTTTTTATGGTCAATAAGAAAAGGCCATAAGACTACCAAATACCTAAAAAACTTGGCTAGACCAAGTCTATGATCGTAGCTTCTGGTTGCAGCACCTTAGGGAGCCATTACTTGATTCAAGGACTTGGTCAAAGGTCAAGGATTTAGGGTAGCATCAGTAGTAGGTGTCATAGGCTGAGGGTTTAAGCCAAGCACCCATGTGGCCTTAGGCTAAAAACTACTATGTATGTGCCTAAGATAGCCTCTTTTCTAACTCTATGCTAAACGCTTGTGTTATGGACTCCATTGGCTCCTTAAGAGCTTGGAAGAAAGCTAGGAAAGAGAGTTAAAGCAATTCTATTTCTATTTACTTAATGCTATGCACAATTGTTTTTACATTGACTCTTATGTCTATCCCCAAGTCTCTAATCTGACAAAGTCTATGCCTTGGTTCCTCTTACTTTTCTCTTGTTGCTTCTCCTATGAATTACGAATGAGAGGGAAGGCCTCTATTTATACATGAGGCTCTCAACATATATGGCCTTTATTGATCTAAGTGTATGGCTTTTGTAAGCCTTTTAGACCTTTCCATGGCCCCTAAATGCATCCTAGTTTGGCTAAGGCCTTTATAGAATCTAGCTTGTTCTAGGCTCTCTGCTGAACCTTAGGTCAGAAGAGTCTGGGCACTCCTACTAAGTGCCTATGCCTAATGAGTTCCAAAACCTTCCTTGTCTAGTTATTACTCTACCCATAACTAGGGCATTCTTGAGCCTTCCTCATCTGGGCATTACAATACCACTACTGTTCTTGCTCTAGGCCATTCTAGAACCTTTAGTACTTGCACACTAGGCTAGCCTCCAAGCTTCTCCAAACTCTTTTATGCCAATGCACCTAGCCTATCTCTTGGCTAATCTAGAGCCATCTTTCTAACGAGCCATCCCTATTCTTGACATTAGGTTGCTCACCTTGCCATGCTCTCAAACTTTAGCCTAGGCCCTAGTCTGCACACTCATGCCTCATATATGCCTTTAGGACCTTGGTCTCGATCCTTATTGGTCCTTCGACTGCACCAACTTAAACAAGCTATGTCTCATAATCCTTTAAACTTAGAACTTACGAATGGATCATGACATTGTCCTTCACTTGTTCTAGCAACACCCCTATTGTTAAGAAATGTAATTCCTTCACTACATGTGCACACTAGATTGATGTTCCGTCTTATCTCAATGGTCCTTAGCACATGATGGTTTTTAGTATATGATAGTTCTCAGTACACCTTCATAGTCATCCCTTACTTCGATCACAATCCCAATGATGTTCCCACAAAACCATGTTTTTCAAAGCATGTAGTGCCTTAGTTGGTGATGTGCCATTACCTTATCTTTGTGCGTAATGGGCCCTTCAGGGCATGCAGCACTCATGTCACATAGGCTTCCACAAATCTTGGCTTATCGAAGTGTTCAACATTTCTATGTCTAATGTGCCATTACCTTCTCCTCTACACTATGCATTCCTTACCTTTTTCCCACACTTAATAGGCCTTTTGAGGTGTACAGTGCACATAGGTGCAAGGCATGTAGCACTCACATCTAGGCTATTACCCTTTCTTTGACAAACCCTCTATCTACAAGGCCAGTGGCTTTTTGTAGCTAACTCATTGTGCCCTCATTAATAGCCTGAGAGATCCTCTTTCCTTGGCTCAACCACCATCACTACTTTTGCCATTAAACTCTCTCTAAATCCTCTCAATGGCTTTAAGCTTCTTCTGTTATGGGTGTTCCTTGGCCTCTTGTAGTCTTAAGCACAAGAAGTAGTTAAAGGGCATAGTCATCATACTTGTCCTAGATCAAACCCTTATTCCATGCCTTCTAATGCTGTATCTCTTTATTGGCCTCCTCTTTCTCTGAAGAATTGCTACTCTTATCTCTCTCACTCAAGCCTTTACCCCTAGGCTTAGTTGTTACCCTTGGGCTATTGAGACTTAGTGCACTAAACCTCAACCACTGACTTAGCAATGGTAATACTCCTGTTTCAAGTCTCATACACTATCGCTTCACTCGGCTCTTACCCATGGCTTTTACCCTTTTATGCACTCTTCTGACATAGAGTCTAGCACTCATATATGATCTTTGGTGTTCTCAAACTAACTTTCATGGATGATAACCACTTTTTCGACTAGCTTTCCTCCCCTTACACATGGGTGGGTAGCCATCATGCACATCACCTATGCACCCAACCATAAATGTGAAGCTTAAACTAAGGATCTCGCATACATCCTTATGAGCACTCAAGCATCTTTGTGCCCTACTCTCAGCACCAGCAACCAACAATACCTATACCATGCAAGCTATCATCACAAGTGGCACACTAGCATACAAGTTGCTCGCATAACTTAAACTAACATCAACACTGCACATAATGAAGGTTCTAATCCCCCTCTATTAAAACTTGGTCTGATACCAACTATCATAGGCTAGGGGCTTAAGCCTGGCACCCATGCAACCTTAGGCTAGAAACTGCCATCTATGTGCCTAAGTTAGCCCTTTTTCTAACTCTGTGCTAAACACTTTTGCCGTGCATTCCATTGGCTCCTAAGGTGCTTGGAAGAAAGCTAGGAAGAAGAGTTAAAGCAATTGTAATTTTTATTTACTTGATGCTATGTGCAATTGCTCAATGACCTTATAATGACTCTTATGTCTATCCTCAAGTCTTTAATATGGCTAAGTCTATGCCTTGGTTCCTCTTACGTTTTTCTTATTGGTTCTCTTGTTAACTATAAATAAGGGGGAAGCCTCTATTTATACCTAGGCCTCCCCAGCACATATGGCCCTTATTGATCCAAGTGTGTTACCTTTATAAGCTTTCTAAAGCCTTCTATAGCCTCTAGACACTTCCTAGGTCAGCTAAGGCACTTGTAGAATCAAGCTTATTCCAAGCTCCTCGTTAAGCCTTGGGTTTGGAAGAGTCCAAGCACTCTTATTGAGTGCCCTACCTAGTGGGTTCCTGAACCTTTCCCATTTGGTCACTACTCTACCCATAGCTAGGGCCTTCTAGAGCCTTCCTCGTTTGGGCTACAGTACACGTAACTATTCCCATACTAGGCTATTTTGGAACTTTTGGTGCCATGCAGTTGGCTGGCCTCCATGCTTTTCCAAGCTCTTTTGTGCCCATGAACATGGCTTGTCTCTAGGCTAATCTAGAACTTGTTGTGCCTATTTGCCAGTGCCACTCTTTCAGGCCATTTTAGATCTTTCCAATGAGAAATCCCCATTCTTGGCACTAGGTTGCTCACCTTGCCATGCTCTTGTACCTTAGCTTAGGCCCTGGTCCACACATTCGAGCCTCATATGTGCTTTAAGGACCTTGGTCTTGATCTTTCTCGATCCTTCACCTATACCAACTCAAACAAGCTGCATATCTTAACCCTCTTAGCTTAGGACTTGCATACAGACCATGACATTCTCCCTTATTCATTCTAGTAACACCCTCATTACTAAGGGATCTTATTCCTTAACTATATGTGCATGCTGGATTGATGTCCCACTCTTATTCTGATGGTTTTTCGCATATTTTGGTTATTGTTACATGATGGTTCTCAATAAACCTTCATAGTTATCCTTTGCTCTGATTGTGATCCCAATGTGGTTCCTATGAAACCATGCTTGTCAAAGCATGCAATGCCTTAGCTAGTGACATGCCATTACCCTCTCCCCACACTCAATGGACCTTTTGGGGCATGTAGCACTCATGTCATGTAGGCTTTCACAAATTCTGGCATGTTAAAAAGTGTAGCACTTCTATGTTCGATGTGCCGTTACCTTTTCCTTTGCACCATAGGGTCTTTACCCTCTTCTCACACTTAATGGGCCCTTCGAGATGTATAGGGCACACTAATGCAGGGTGTGCAATGCTCACAGCTAGGCCATTACACTTTCTTCAACCATACTTACCTTACCCTCATCAGGAGCCTAAGAGATCCCTTCTTCTTGGCTTAATTGCCATTGCAACTTTTGCCATTGGACTCTCTCTAAGTCCTTACAATGGCTCCAGGCTTCTTCCACTTTGGCTTTTTATTGGCCATATATGGTCCTAAGCATAATAAGCAGTTAAAAGACATGGTCACTGTACCTTTATCCTGGACCAAACCGTTGGTCCTTGCCTTTCGATGCTGTGGTTCTTCATTGGCCTCTTTTTCCCTTGAAGAACTACTATTCTCATCTCTTCAACTCAAGCCCTTGCCCTTGGGCTTAACTTTTACTGTTGGGCTGTGGAGACTTAGTGCACTCAGCCTCGACCACCAACTCAGCAATGGCAATACTCTTACTTTAAGTTCCATACCCTACCACTTTACTCAACTATTACCCATGGTTTTTACCCTTTTTTGGACTCCTCCCATATTAAGTCTAGCACTTGCATATGATCCTTAGTGTCTTCAAATAGGTTTTCATGGTTGACAATCTCTCCTTTGAACTAGCCTTTCTCTCTTTACACATAAGTGGGTGGCCCTAATGCACATAACCTGTTCACTTAACCATAAATGTGAAGCTAGAAGTAAGGATCTCCCACACATCCTTATGAGCCCTCAAGTGTCCTTTTGCCCTACTCGTGGCTCTAACAACCAACAATGCCCACACTATGCAACCTCACATGCAAGCAATCATCACAAGTAGCACATTAGCACACATGTTACTTGTACAACTCAAACTCGCATCAACACTGGTCATAACAAAAGTTCTAATCCCCCTTGGTCAAAACCTACTTTGATACCAATTGTCATGGGCTAGAGGCCTGAGCCTAGCACCCATGCAGCCATAGGCTAGAAACTACCATCCATGGATATAAGTCAACCTCTTTTCTAACTCTTTTCTGAACACTTGTGCCATGCATTCCATTGGCTTCTAAGGAGCTTAGTAGAAATCTAAAAAAGAGAGTTAAAGCAATTGTTTTTCTATTTACTTGATGCTATGTACAATTGCTCAATGACCATACAATGACTCTAATGTCTACCTTAAGTCTCTAATATGGCTAAGTCTATGACTTGGTTCCTCTTACCTTTCTCTTGTTACATCTCTTGTTAACTACAAATGTGGGGAAGGGCCCTTCTTTATACCCACACATGGTGTGCAGCCTAGCATGTGCCAATGATGTTCAAAGAAACTATCTGCACAAAGGGCTAGCATGTGCTGATGGTGGTCGAAGCATGTGTCAAGACTAAATGCCAACATGTCCTGATAGTGGTCGAGGCATATGGATGATCACAATCTGCAAGCAGGTCCTAGCACATGGGTTCTCTCTGAGTTGAGGAATAGTTCTAGTTTTAGTAAGATAGGGTTAGCCAGAGTGACTAAGCTTTGAGCCCTACTGGAGGCCCAGGTCATAGGGAACTAGCCTAGAATAATGGTATGGCAGTGATCAAGACTCTAGAGGCTCAAGCATGTTGTTCAGGTTTGGAAGAACTGAGCTAGGCCTAGGTACTAGCATTGGTGAGTGATTCTTAAGCACACAATCAGACTGAAGTGTGGGCATTGATGATGAAGGTGCTGGCACATAGACAGACCCATGTGTAGGCCCTAATGATCGATGTGCAAGTGCACGATCAAACCCAGGTGTGGGCACGCTTGAACACAGTATGAAGAGGATTAGATTTATGGGCTTATGGAAGGCCTAGTATTACAACACAATCTTTGACAAGCTAGAATTGTGTTGAGCACTTGAGTTTTGTAGGCTGACTTAGGCAGACAAAGTCAATCCCCTATCCAAGGTCGTACAAAGTTTGGCTCAAGATCGAAGACCATGACACATGGATTGAGTGTCATTTGGTGCCTATGGCGATCGGGAGGCAGACAAGTATCTTGAGTGGGAGGTTTATGGTACACATGCTGCACCAAGTGCCAGCATCTACTAAAAAGATGTCTAAGGCAACAACCCGTACCAAGGGCCCACTTGCACCAATAATGGTTGAAGCAAGTGCTTGCACCAAGTGCCAGCATTTAGCAATGATGTCCAAGGCAACATCCTATCCCAAGGGGCTAGCATCTACTGATGGCATATGAGGCAACAATACCCATCACATATTTAAGTTATCTACAAAGGATTCTACCCATCACTTGGTTGGAATTGAGCTCTAAGAAGGCCCATACGGCTTGTCTATTGCAAGGGCTACACCTATAACATATGCCCTTAGAGGGCATCGACCCCTATTGCAGGTCAGCAATTAGGCAACAGGTGCATGCATCACTTCTAGCCTAGGTTTTGACATAAAGGCATTTAGTCAAAATCTAGCGCATGGTAGCTTCACGCCACCAACTTTTCAACCATGTGCGATTACCAATTGTGAGAATCAATGGTTCCTCTCACACTAGGTTGAATTACTATTACGACACTGCCATCAGTAGGGTAAAACTACCTTATCTCATGATGGTCTAAACCAAGCCCACATTCCCTATTGGTGGGTGAAAAATCAAACACATGGTGAATTTTGCTTCATAATGATAGGAAAAGCTTACATCAAAGGATGAAAAAGCAATGTCACTATGAACGATTGGTTACCACAAGCCAGTTATCCTTGAGGAAACTTTTTTTACACCTTTAGCTTGAAATTTTGAAGGTCTAACAGATCGATAGGCCATGCTTTCATCATTGATATTCATACTATAAATCATAATCAAATGAGCTTTTACCCTTTTATTTCATATGAGATTTCAATTCTTATTGAGCTCATCTTAGGACACTTGCATTATCTTTTAACATATGTGCTACCCCAACTAAACTCCCCACCTAACAATGTTTTTTACCAGGATCAACCAATTGAGGTTGGCCTTAGGTCCGAAGTCATACCCCACCTCTGATACATGGAATAAGTAAAATAACATTAAAAGTTGTGCTATTTCAATTTCACCTGAGGGTTGTCACTTATCCTGCACTTATTAAGTCATTTCACAAAGTTGGACTAAAGTTAAGCTCAACAGGGTCTTCTTTCCCCCTAGAATCTACCAAGCCTATTCCTTTGGCTATGGTTTCACTAGATAGTAGACAGAGACAGTGGGAATCTTGTTAATCCATTCATGCTTATTACTAATTAGATGACAAGGCATATGGCTACCTTAAGAGAGTCATAGTTACTCATGTCATTTACCCGTGTTTGGTTAAATTTCTTCACTTTGACAATCAAAGCACTGGGCAAAAATCATATTCTATAAGCATTTACAAGGACCATCACAATGCTATGTTTTAGTTAAATAGTCCAATTCCCTTTGCCTATACTAGTTCTGAGTCGATTGTTCATCACTCGAGGAAAGCCCACAAGGGAGGCATTCCTAGTCCATCCTTCAGCTAGCAAGCTATGACCCACTCACACTATGGGAACAGCTATAGTAGTGTATTGACAGTCAATGGGTTCAAAACTAGGACCCCCATGCCTAACCTTCAAAGCTAATCTTTTTCTTGAACTTATAGATCCATTTTGCTGACTTCCCCTACCTACATTATTCCATCAACTAGAGGCTATTCATCTAGAAGACCTAATGCGATTATGAGTACAACTAAGCACAAATGGCACTCGATCCTCTAGATTTTTAAGGGCCATTAGGGTGCACTAGACATTGCATGATGTGCGGTGCTCTTCTTGCTGCTAGACCCTACCTCTTGTTGCATCGTTTCTAGGGTGGGCAAGCAATTAAATAGAAAAGATAACTCTTCTTGAGGCCATCACCAATGTCTCTAAACTCCTTAATGTTGTTGTTAGCTACCGCATTCTGGTTTAGGAATTTTAACCCAATTCCCTTTTAAAGCTAACACTGGACATGCTATCAGATGAATTTCCCCCATCTTTTAGGATCAACTAACCCATGTGCAAGTGTCATTCACATGGAACCTTTCCCTTTTTCAGCCTTCAAAATTCTCATTTGAATATTTGTTACAACCATCAAGATCTACACCGACGGTTGCTCTGCCCAGGCTCATACCATGGGTTTTGCAACGATCGCCTTGCCTTCTCACTCATCAGGGCCTGGTCCTTTCCCCGACAGCCAAGTATAGGTCACATACTTAAGCACCATCCATTTTTGGGTCTAGTTGATTGGTAGGTGAGTTGTTATATACTCTTTAGTAGATTTTGACTTCTATGACCACCATCCTACTATCTTAATTGACCAACCCCTTTGTGGGTTCTAAGTTAGCATGTAGTTAGGCACTATAACTTGGCTTTTAGCTGCCACATTGCTAGTTTTGCTTACCAAAAATGGCCCCCTTAGAGCTATTGATTCCATGGCATGGCTTAATGGAGTAGCAGCATCATCCTCCCAATTTAAAGTTTGAGAATAGGTCAAGGGCATTGCACCCCTAATGCCTCTAATCATTAGCTTTACCCTATAGAACTCACTAATGGTGCAACTATCCTAAGGGAAACTTCAAAAGGAACTAGCTACTAGATGGTTTCATTAGTTTTTTGCCCCTATACCTAAGTTAGATGAACAATTTCAACATCAATATCACTGTAGGCCTCCACCAGAGTTTTCTTTGGCTTCACCTTGCTCAGGTATGGTTCACCATCTTTTAGGTCTTGACAAGCATGCTCACACTCAAACCCTTCTTAAAAGATCAAGGTTGGTAGGTAATGCACCCATGAGGTATCCCACTAATCAACTTCCTTATGCCTTATGGGTTTTCTAGCCCATTGACTCACACACATGTCAAACTCCTTAGTTCATGTTTTAAGATGGGCTATATTGGGAGCCTATAGGTTGATGTCAGGAGCATATGGGTACCAAGTTACACTAATGTGGTGTGTGTTGCATTCCAAAATCATGGTGACAATGTTTCTAAGAGCATATCAAAAGCTTGGGCTCGGGGCACTGCTGTGACCTAAGTTGGTCCATTCCTCGAGTTGATCGACAGATTGGCTGATCGACAGACTGGCTCTTGCCATTCTACATTCGACTAGGGTGTGTACTAGCCCCATCTGCTTTCTTCCTAATAATTTCAAACACTCTTTGACTCTCTTTCCAAAGTCCTTTTCATCTTTCACTTACAATACTTGTTCGCTATCGATCTCTCGAGTGTATTTAGCCTCATATAGAATTTATAACCCGATTAGGGCTGCATTTTTAAACAACCTGACTCACAAACAATGCTTCATGGTGTGACAAGGTCTCGACCAAATAAGGCTCTCACTCTCTTGGTGCCCCTTTCTAAGGGAGTTCAGCGTAGTCTACTATTGAGGATGCTTCTCCAAACTACAATTCAGACGTCGTGGGTGCTCAATTCTCAAGCTAGGCTCTACTCGGTTTGCTCATCATTACTAAGTGAATCCTGGTAAGTTTCTTTTTCTCCACTTATCAATGTGCTTAAACTCAATAGGTAATCCCACCTAACTAAGGTCATGATGCAAGCATCAACCAAGCAATACAAAGGGTCTGATGGGGTCTAGATGGATGATAAGTGTGCATCACTAGAGACGAGGCATGTTGAAAGCTTTACCACCAATGATTATGGCACTATCATTGTTGGGGACTCACTTTTGGGCCAACCACAACTGATGAGATCACGGGATGCCATCTTTTGCCTTCTCACCCAAAGCTTGATGGGTGGGGTGTTGGAGGGGGTGATGATGCATGACACCTAGGCAGGCATGCCTTCAACCTAATGCCTTGGGGTGCAACTTGCATTCAAAGATGCGATGGTTCATGAGATTCTAAAATTCACACCAAGTATCACATTTTGTTTTGTTCTTCATTGATGCAAGAGCCAAGATATCATTTGTCAAGAGTCATTTTTGTTTTTTATGACAAAAAGAGTCATGGTAACACCTATGAACATATCGCAAATAGGATGGTCATGGCACATACGCTCTTTTTCATTCTAGTTCTTTTGCATGATTCATGTCAAGGGTTTGTTATTTAGTCATGAAAGATGATATCGATCATTTCACCTACCCAGGAGGCAAAACAAATTGACCATCATGCATGCCTAGAGCTAAAAAAGACTCCGAGCATAGAGGCACCCTCACCCCCTTGGTGTTTCATTAACGCATTCACAAGTTGTTAATTAAACATGTTTTGACAATGATCCTTCTTTAGGGTCACTTATAGAAACCTTGTTACGGCTTTTCCTTCCCCTAAATGATAACGTTTAGTGGACTTTTTATGACATTGCAATCAAAAAATTGTCCACATCATTATAATCCAAACACTTCATTAGACCATTCAATCGGTAAAAGTGACAAGCAGTGTGTACAAAAAGCAGGGACTTAGTCAACACAAGCTATTGACTCACACTTGCTGGGAATTCCTCGTTGAAGACCAATAATTGCAATGATCTATCCCCATCATGATGAAATTTCAAAGATTACCTAGGCCTGTCAGCCAAGGCTATAGATTAGTTGAATACATTAATGTAGCATGCTTGTGGCCCATAACATCTAAGGCCATAATAGACCTATTATTGCTTCAAACTTCCTTGGCCTAAGTGGCCATAGTCCCTCTAAGAAGCTGGCCATGAAGGATCACCTTCTTATAGCTAGTTAACAGGCTAAGGTCTTGTTTATTAACAAAATTAACTAGATAAATCACTCCACCAATTAAGAAAAGCCATGCACCACCACCCATAGAATCAAGAAAGAGCTCTCAATCAGTCAATACTTATTATGTCTGGACCTAGTAAGTTTCCTCATGTTGAGTCAAATTAAGCTGTATGCTCCACTCTTGGTGGTGCCTTTAGTGACCATACTACCCTCGAAACCCAAAGACTTTGATTTCTTATAAGGTGCTAATGGAGTCTTAAAAATAACATCCTCTGATCCCTAGTCAGCATCATTTATGGTAGAGACTAGAATGGCATCTAATCATCTTCAAGCCCCTAACATTCATTCTTGATTAATGAAAGCATCCTTGGTAAATGCTTTCATAGTTGTTCATTTTTCATAAATCAAAGAATTCCACCTTTGACTATGAAAAATGAATGCCCCCAATTGTCCATATTAATCATTACTCCGATCTCGAAGGCCAACATAATAGGATCAAAATGCTATAATGTTATCCCATGCTAATGTATACAAGTGTAGGCTTGCTTTAAGCACTCTAATTTCTTCAAAGAAATAACACTAGAGGAATGACCTGGCTAGTTAAGGCAATGAGGGCATCATCTATAGTAGGGACAAGTAGATTGGTGCTCACCATTAGATGGACCGATGACCCAACCTTAGTTCCAACTATGAGCTTTTTTACTGCAACAATTGAAATATATTTATTGGCGCTAGAATTACTATGGTTGTTCACATAAGACTTGCCCTCATATGGATCCTTGTTAAAGGATTTAGATTATATTCATTTCAATTACTAGACTTATAGAGCCTAGTATTGTTATTTATTGTCACTACCTCCTCATGTTAGGATTGGGTAATTTGTGCACCTACTGCCTTCCTTGGATGTGGTAGCTATTTCTTAAGCTCCCTTTATAGAATCAAACCCTAATTTTCCATCACCCATCACCACTATAGTAGGCCACTACCATCAAAAATTGATAGGGAAAATTTTGAATAATGCATCGCTGGCACAAAGGCCATGCAATTTGTTGAGTTATCATGAATCATCAGAGCAATGGGAAAAGCCCTCATCGACCTTTTATCTAATAAATGCATCCCTCTAGAAATTAGGGTTTGTTGCACGTATTAGCTCTAGAATTACTATGATTATTCGAGTAGTAGATCCATTAAGCAGACTGTAATTGATTTAATGAGCCATTCACAATTACACAGCCTAAATTAGTTCATACTTAGACATGCATGGCTTTATCTTTGAGACAAGCTTATGACTACTAGCAGGATCAGCCAAGTCACATTCCTTTAGGATGTTGGCACCGCATGGGCCTCAACACAATGACTGAGTGGCAGAGAGAGCCAAAACAAAGCATAAGCGTTAAGTGTGTGAAGCACGTAAAATGCATAGCATTAGATGAACAAGGGTTAAGAGCCATGCATACAAAAAATTTTACATTTGAGAGCACGATTGAATACCAATGCACCAATGTGGCCATAGAGGTTTGGGTGGCATACTTGGGACATTGGGCATAATTAAGGTCTAGCTCATAACCCCTAAAGACACAAGATGGATAAGGGATGGTAAGACATCTAGTTTTTATCGATTTAGGTACATAGCATAGGATCTTGATTGCACCCCCAGGGTATGATGACCACATGAGGGAGATTGAAGAGGATGACAGGGTGATAGTTTAATGCAATAAGCATGGAGCCTATTAACATTCATAACCATAGCACTATTTATATGCCCATTATGTACAATTGGCAATATCCACACACACTGATCCACAACCTACCCAATCAATTATGCAACGAGTGAGTGGAGGAAATGATGTGCAAGGCCATGCTGCAACTACATGGCATGGGAAAATACAAGGAAAGGCCATGAGATTGCCCCTGCCATCCAATAGATAACAATGGCTTGACACCACAATACTTGGTCTGGCTAGGATCGCACATGCAAACTCCTCTATCACCTGCACAAGGGATGTTACTCGATTCAATTACTTGTTCTTAGGGTCTTAGGTAGCCTCAACTACATGCAAGGGCTTGGCCAAGCCAAGGCTTTTTTATGGTCGACAAGAAAGGATGCCATGACTGCCAAATATCTAAGAGACTTGGCCAGACCAAGCCTATGACCTTAGCTTCTGCTTGCCCCACTTTAAGGAAGTATTGCAAGATTTAGAGACTTGGTTTGGGGTCTAAGGTAGCATCAACCACAGGCATAAGCTTAAGCTTGGCACAATTGAGCCCTTTTTTAGTATGCACACCAATCAATCGAGGCCATAAGCACCTGTGAGTCACCAAAGTAACTAGTCATTGGACAACACTACAAAAAGGCATGCACGGCCTGGATTTTGCTCCAAAGACATTGTTGTTGATGAACACAACGATAGGTCCATCACGCACACCTACTCGCTTTGTGGGGGGACAAGGGGCCCAAACAACCACCCTTTAAAAAGCATAAGAGATTTGATAGATATGCTAGCAGTAGACATTAAAATGTCTAAAATAAGGACATTTTTTCAAATAAACATATCTAGGACCAAGGATCCGTAGGTGCTAATGATGGTTGAGGTAATTACTCACATCAAGGGCCATCTTTTATCAATGCTGATCGAAGCATATGCTTGTGTCATGGGTTCCGACCTTAGACTCAGAATCCGTGCGATTTTAGGCTTGGAATCACCTCATTGTAGCCTAAGTTAGCCTAAAAGGCTAGCGTGCGGGCATTAGAACAATGGGAAGGGCTAAATGCGCAAGTTTGAGAGAAATAGGAAAACAGGATAGATTGCTGGAATATGCTTTGTATTCACTGAAACAAAAGTGTCTGATGGTGTACAAATGAGGGTGGAGCAGCCCTCTATTTATAGTTGAGGCTCCAGCTACACTTAATGGCAAATCCCTAGAATCAAGGCTAAAATAAAGGAATTACAAAGATTACAATCAATCAGGATTCTAACTCCTGAATTCTAGGGTTAACCAAATATGCCAAGAGGCTCCTGCTAATCATGTAGGCTTTTAGAAGATCTTGCATATCTCCCACCTTGGGCCCCTTTGGATGTGGTGCCGACATTCTACAGGCCAGGCCTTGGCCTCACGGGCAGGCCTTGGCCTCACGGGCTGGCCTACAAGCTATACGGGCATTTGGCCTTGTCACCTAGGCCTTGCATGCAAATACCTGCCAACGTGCCTGGTGTGCGGGCTTTAACCTCTAGCTCGTATGCTGGTGCACCTGATGTGCCTGGTGTGCCCACCCAGGGCATGACATTCTCCCTCACCTGATTATGTAATGCCCTCATTACGTCCTCTACATTGTTCAACTTGATCTGCTCCCTAAATTGCCATAAGTCCTTTGTTGGTTCCCAACTCACCTTACTGTCTGGAAGTCCCTTCCAATGCACCAAGTACTCTTATCTTAGTCGATAGTTTTTCTATCTCACCTCTCGATCAGCTATGATGCTGTGGACCTCCTTTTCATATGAGGCCCTTGCTCCCAATGGTGCACATTTTGACTTTACCCATCTTGGATCTCCTTTATCCTCATGGAACGGCTTGAGCATGCTTACATGGAACATCGGGTGTACCCTTGACTTGGGTGCCATATCTAGCTTGTAGGCAACCTTGCCTACCTTTTTGACTACTCGAAAAGGTCCCCCATACCTTTGAACTAGGCCTTTATGCAGCCTGTTGTGGTGCATAATGGGATGCAGCTTCACCAACACCAAGTCTCCAACCTGGAACTGCACATCCCACCTATTCTAGTCTACCCACTTCTTTGACCTCTTTTCCACCTTATGTAGACAGACTATGGCCAAGTCAGTTTACTCCTGCCATGCCTTGGCAAACTTGTATGCTGCTGGATTTGACCCTGTATAACTTGCAACAATCGAACCAAGTGTTAGTGGTTGTTGACCTATCACAACCTTAAATGGGCTCTGGTTCATTGCCTCGCTCCTTTGCAAGTTGTAGGAAAACTATGCAACATCTAGCAACTTTGGCCAGTCCCTTTGTGTGGCACTCACATAGTGCCTCAGGTAGACATCCAATAGTCCATTCATACGCTCTATTTGCCGATCGATCTACGGATGCATGCTAGTGGAAAAGTTTAAGTCTGACCTCAATAGCTTGAACAACTCAGTCTATAACCTGCTCGTGAAACGTCCATCCCAATCACTAACAATGGTCTTCAGTACTCCTCAGTACTTAACCATGTTCTTCAGGAACAATCGAGCTACCTCCTCGGTTGGGCACTCATTAGTTGCTGGAATGAAGATTCCATACTTGGAAAACCTGTCCACCACTACCATGATGCTTCCAAACCTCTCTGCCTTGGGTAGACCGACTATAAAGTTCAGAGAAACACTTTTCCATGGTCGCTCTGGCACTGGCAATGGCTCTAAGAGACTACCTAGTTTCTTAAGCTCTACCTTGTCTTGTTGGAACACAAGACAAGTCTTCATATAGGCCTCCACATCGTTCCTCATAAGTGGCCAGTAATACCGATCTTCTAGCAACACCAAGGTGCGACTCACTCCTGGCTGTCCAGCCCACCTTGAATCATGGCACTCTTGGAAAACTTCATTGTGGAGCTTCCCATGTTGTGGCACAAATAGTCTACTACCCTTAGTGTACAACAAACCATATTGCACCCAAAACCACCTAGTCTTACCTTGCTGGGCGTACTTCATAAGAGCCTTGGCTGTAAGATCATGCACAAGTCCCTTCTTGATGTGTGGCACCAGTAACCCCTTTGGTTGGCTAATGTAGCATGGTTAGCCTTCCTACTCAGGGCATCTGCCACCAAGTTCACCTGTCCTAGCTTGTACTCCATTTGGAAATCAAATTTTGTAAGAAAATCTTACCATCTCGCCTGCTTGTGGGAAGCTTCTTTTGTGTCTAGAAGTAGCTGGTCGCCACATTGTCTATCCTAACCATGAACCTTGACCCCAATAGGTAATGATGCCAAGTGCGCAAGAAGTGCGCCACTACAGTCATCTCCTTCTCTTGGACCATGTACTTGTGCTCAGTCTTATTCAGCTTCCTAGTCTCAAACGTGACTAGATATCCTTCCTGCATTAACACACCCCATATGGTAAAGTCTGATGCATTCATATGCACCTCATATGGCTTGGCATGGTCTGGCAAGGCCAAGACTAGCTCTTCAATCATAGCCTACTTCAACCTGTCAAAGGCTTCCTGGCACCCTACGCTCCATACTCTCCTTTTCTTGAGCAAATCAGTCAATAGTATGGCTATTGTTGAGTGACCTTTGATGAAGTGCCTGTAGTAGTTAACTAACCTAAGGAATGACCTCAACTCAGTGACCTTGGCTAGTGGTTCCCACTCCAGGATGGCATGCACCTTGCCTTCATCCATGTGTATCCTGCCACCTCCCACTATTTGGCCTTGGAATGGGATCTCCTGCTAGTCAAATGAGCACTTCTCCCTCATGACAAATAGCTTACGCACCCACAACACCTCAAACACCTGTCTCAAGTGGTCTACATGCTCTTCCAAAGTTTGGCTATAGATCACAATGTCATCCAAATAAACCATAACAAACCAATCAAGGAACAACTGAAGTACCTTATTCATAAGGGTACAGAATGTTGCTGGGGCATTCATGAGTCTGAATGGCATGACCAGGAACTCATACGAACTATACTGAGTGACACATGCTACCTTTGGCTCATCTTCCTCTGTGATCCTAACTTGGTAGTAGCCCGACCTCAAATCTAGTTTGGTGAACCACCTTGCACTCCTAAGTTGGTCGAACAAGTTCGTAATGAGTGGGATAGGGTACTTGTTCTTGATGGGCAGCTTGTTTAAAGCCCAGTAGTCCATGCATAGTTGCATTGACCCATCGTGCTTGTGTTGGAATAGAATCGGTGCACCATATGGTACCTTCAATGGCTTGATGAAACAAGCATCAACTAACTCTTTGAGCTACTTCCTTAACTCCTTCAGCTCTGGTAGGGACATTCGATAAGGGGCTCTAGCTGGTGGCTTGGCCGCAGACACCAGCTCGATCTTATGATCCACCTCCCTCTTAGGTGGTAGCTGGCTAGGTAGCTTTGTGGGCATCACATCACTAAAGGTCTTCAGCACCTTTAGCACCTCCAAGGGTGACTCGATCTCCTTCTCCCTTGGCTCTTCATACTTTAGGGCTACCAAGAAGGTATCTTTTTCTCTACTTACCACTTTGGCAAATTGGATGGCTGACACCACCCGTGACCCAACTCCAAACCCTCTCCTCAATGGTACTAGGCATTGGCACCGTGCATCCAGAATGTAAATATAATTGGCAAAAGGCATAAGGAGGGCATTAATCCGAACAAGGAAATCTAACCCAATCACAAACTCATAGTCGTCAAGGGGTATTACCTCAATGGTCTCTTTACCTTTCCAATCTCCAAGTTGAACTCCACTCTCTGCGCTACTCTAATGACTGGAACCTCCTTGGAGTTCATCATTTTAGTGGTACCAGTCCCTTTCTGCACCTTTAGTTTGAGCTTCTGGGCTCCATTACCTGAAGATGTGAGGCACTTGTGTCCATTAGTGCACTCACCTTCTGACCTGTAACCATCAAATCTGTAAACATTAAGCCCTTTAGCTTGTAGCTTTCCTTACTTTGGATAGCATTGAGCACCAATGACCTAAACTTTACTACCCCTAACTCTAGCTCCTCATCAGACTCCTTGTCTATAGCAGCCAGCTTACCCTTCTGTAGGTAATTACGTGCTATGTGGCTCCCTCCACATAAGTAGCATGCTAGTGGGTCTCAGTCCCCCCTTGCTTTCCACTTGCCTGCTGGTGGCTTTCTCTCGACATCCTTGGTTGAACAATCTTGGTCCCCATCCTTTGACTCCCAGTCATGATCCTTCCTTTTGGACTGCTTCTTCTAGTCCTTCTAATCCCTGCCCTTACCCTTGGGCTTGGAAGACTTGAACTTGTTCAGAGGCTTAAACTCTATCAAGGACTCAGCAATAGTCATGGCTTTAGCCAAATCATGAACTCCCTTCCATTGTAGCTCATGCTTCACCCACGACTTTAGCCCATCCATGAAAGCAAATAAGGCATCCTTCTTACCTAGATTCAATATCTATAGCATTAGTTTAGAGAATTTTTGGACATACTCCCTTATGTTCTCTTGCCAGCCTGCGTAACTTTGCCCGTGCTTCATTGTCGACATACTTTAGGTAAAATTGCTCCCTGAACTCCTTTTAGAACTCTACCCAGGTTCCAATCTTGGTGCTTTCATGCCTAACATCATCACACCTGCGCCTCCACCACAATAAGGCTACATCAGTGAGATACATAGCAGTGGAACTTACCTTTATTGTCTCATCTTACATGCCCATGGCCTGGAAATACTGCTCCATACCCCATAGGTAGTTGTCTACTTCCTTGGCTGCCCTAGTTCCCTTGAACTCTTAGACTTGGGGACATCTATCTTGGACTTAGACACTCCAACAAACATGCCATTCCCAATGGCAGTTTTACAAGCAATGAGCTCACTAGTGAGCTCCTTCATTCTTTTGCTTAAGGCCTCCACCACAACCTCCAAGGTCTTATTCTTTTAGATGATCACATCCATGCCTTTGTTGAGAGCAGCTTGCAACTCACCATTGAGCTCCTCCTTTATGGAGTCTAGCGCTTCAATGTGAGTTTCCACATCCTCTAGCTTCTCTTGCATGTCACCCATGCTTACCTCCACATTGGCCAGCCTACCATCCATAGTAGACCAGATGTCTCTCGAATTGGCATTTTTGCCTCTTCCATGCCCCTACTCTTGAGCCTCTGGTTGTTGGCTAGCAACGTCACTCCGGGATGCCATCTCCTCGACTGTGATCTAACCTGAACAACAAAACACACAGAACCAAACTTGCTCTGATACCAACTATCACAGGCTCTGACCTTAGACTCAGAATTCGTATGACCTTAAGCTTGGAATCACCTCCTTGTAGCCTAAGTCAACCTAAAACACCAGCGTGCGGGTACTAGAACAATCGAAAATGCTGAATACGCAAGTTTGAGAGAAATAGGAAAATAGGATAGATTACTAGAATATGATTTGTATTCACTGAAACATAAGTGTCTGATGGTGTACAAATAAGGGTAGAGCAGCCCTCTATTTATAGTTGAGGCTCTAGCTACACATAATGGCAATATCCCTAGAATCAAGGCTAAAATCAAGAAATTACAAAGATTATAATCAATTAGGATTCTAACTCTTGAATTCTAGGGTTAACCAAATCTACCAGAAGGCTCTTGTTGATCTTGTAAGCTTCTAGAAGATCTTACGTATCTCTCACCTTGGGCCCCTCTAGATGTGGTGCAGGCATTCTACAGGCCAGGCCTTGGCCTCATGGGCTAGCTTACAAGCTGTGCAGGCATACTGGCCTTGTCTCTTAGGCCTTGTACGTAAATACCCACCAGCACACCTGGTATGCGGGCTTTAACCTCTAGCTCATGTGCTGGTGCACTTGATCTGCCTGGCGCACCTGCCCATGGCATGACACTTGCACCAGGTCTAGATTATGCCGGTGCTAGTCAAGGCATGTGCTAGCACCAAGGGCTAGCATGTGCTGATGGTCATCAAAAAGTGCTTATACAAGGGCCAGCTTGTGCCAATGATGGTTAAGGTATATGCCTGAACCATGCACTTGCATGTGCCATTAATGGTCATGGCCTTAGTTGAAGTTTGATTTTGGGCCATGGTGCACATGCTGGGCTTGGCCATGTGCTGGTGCCACATTTTTTTACCTACAGCACCATCATCTGAGAACTTAGCTGGTGGCATTAGGGGTTCCGATTATTGGGAGTGAGGGGTCAGGGGGTGTACGCACATGATGTGTGATGGGTGCTGGTCCTTAGCCATTATATTGGCCCTTTATCCACTATGGAATCTCAACAACTCACACCCCCTTAAAGAGGGTAAGAGCTTTTACAAGTTTACAACCAGTAGCCATTCAAATGTCTAAAATGGGGATGTTTTTTTCAAATGGCAACAAAATCTTCTACATTTATATTTTTTGGCTAAATTTTTTTATAGATGCCAACAAAAATATGAGGATCATGTATACCAAATTTGGGGCCAAAAATCCTAAAAAAATTTTTAAAAAATCTAAACCATGAAAAAATTTAAAAATTATGAAAATGGAAAATGAGTCATCTTGTCATAGTCCACAAGTTGGTCTAGGCCCAAAGGTTCTCTTTGAGTTAAGGAGCAGTTCCAGTTTTAGTGGGATAGGGTCTAATAACTAGGGGGACCAACCTTAAGGTCTACTGGTGGCCTAGCTCATAAGGAAATAGCATAAAACAGTGGTATGGGTAGTGATCAAGACTCTAGAGGCTCAAGCACAGTGTTCAAGTTGAACAAAATTGAGCTAGGCCTAAGTGCGGGTGCTAGTGAGTGATGTGTGGGCACACAATCAGACCCAAGCTTAGGCACTGATGATTAAGGTGTGGGAGCACAATCAAACCCAAGTGTAGGCACTCCTAAACATAGTCATGGGAAGATCAAATTCAAGGGGTTCTAGAAAGCCTAATACTACAGCATAATCTTTACAAGTTGGAATTATGCTGAGCACTTGAGGTTTGTAGGCTTACTTAGGCATAGAAAGTCAATTCCCTATCCAAGGCCACACGTCATATGGCTTATGGTCAGAGCTTCTGACACATGCACCAAGTGCCATTAGGTGTCAATGGCACTTAAGGGGTAGACAAGTGGCTTGGAAGGGATAAAAAAGTGGTGGAAGGGTCATAGTATACATGCTGTACCAAGTGCCAACATCTGGCAATGGTGTCTAAGGCAACAACCCCCTAAGGGCTAGCATATACCAATGGTGGTCAACATATGTGCTGAGACCAAGGGCCAAAATGTCTCGATAGTGGTCAAGACATGTGCATGTGTCATGGTTTGTAAGCTAGTCTAAGCCTAAAGGTTTTATCTGAGTCAAAAAAAAATTCTAATTCTAGTGAAACAAGGTCTGATAATAAGGTAGACCAGGTCTTAAGGCATACTAAAGGCTTAGGTCATTGAGAACTAGCCCAAAATAGTGGTATGGTGTCACAGGCTAAGCTTTCACTCAATGAAGTAATAGATCGTGTAGCACTTGGATGGAAACTTTCACATATATTAGCTTAGTTTGATATCTTAGCCAGTGTGGTAGCCTAACAATACACCGATTACTCATTCCCTCTAAAGAGCTTAAGAGAATTTATAGCTATGCTACCTAAAGCCATTACAATGTTTGAAATGGGGACACTTTTTCCTAGCACATGAGATCTATCATCCCCTTTGGCACCTATACTCAATCATGGCCCTACACATGGGTGGCTAATGACATCCTATGCCCAGTAATGGCCCTATACTAGGTTAGCTCATGACATCTTCCCCCACCTATTCTATCAATGCCTTCATTTACTTGTTCACGTAAAATTCTTCAATCTTCAGCTACAATGCTCAAAGGCCATGGTATCTCTCCTAACTAGGTTATTTTGGTCCTAAGTCCTCTTATTTCATTAAATATTTATGAACTATTCTTCGAGATACTTGGGATACCATGTTAGCTAAAATCTTTTCAACTCAATGTTTTGATGGTGGCTTCATGGTAATGGTAGCCCTGGTTGATTCACTGTGACTTGCATCTATGGGGTTTACATGTTAGGGCTTTAAGTTGCTCACATGGAACATTGGATACACCTTCACCCAATTTGGTAGGTTGATTTTGTTAGAGGCATTCCCCACTTTGGAAAGAATCTTAAATGGACCATCATATTTATGCACCAACCTACGATCCTATTTCCTTAGGAACTTGTTTTGTTAAAGCACTAGTCTGACAAGAACAAGATCACCAACTTTAAATTGTTGTGCCCTTTGGCCTTTATCTACCCACTTCTTCACGTGCTTCAATGCCTTTTCTAAGTATGCTTGTGCAATTTTTATGTTTTGTCTCCATTCTTTGCTAAGGTTGAAGGCTCCTAGATTTTTCCTCAATATGGCTCAAGGGATGTATACGATAGTCTTGGTAGTTGTCCAGTGACCATTTTAAATGGACTTTTGTTTACAAAAGAACACTTATTGGAATTAAAATAAAGCTGAGCTACATCCAACAATGAAGGCTAATTCTTCTTATTAGCTTGAACAAAGTGCCTTAAGTCTCCTTTGACAACCCATTAAATTGTTCGATTTGACCATTAGTTTAAGGGTGATAACTTTAAAAGATGTAGAACTAAGATCCCAAGATCTTGAAAAGTTTTCTCCAGAATGGCCAAGTGAATGTCAGATCCCTGTCACTAACAATGGTTTAAGGGAGGCCCCAAATCTTGATTACATGTTTAAATACTAGTCGAGCAGTATCTTCTATGATGTAATACATTTGGGCGGGAATGAACATAGCTTATTTTGAGAAATAGTCAATCACCATTAGGATAGACCCAAGATCAACAACCTTAGGAAGGCAAGTCAATAGAGATATTTTCCCATGGTTTTATAGGCACAGGTAATGGTTCAAGCATGCCTGCTAGTCTCTTTTTTTCAACATTGTTCTATTGGCAAATGAAGTAAGTTTTCATATAGTCTATCTTATCTTATCACATGTGAGTGCTATAATAGCCTTGTTTTAGTAAAGCCAAAGTATGTTGCAAACCAAGGTAACCTACCCATGGTGTGTCATGGCATTCCCTCATTACCACCTATCTTAGACCTCCCACTTTTGACATAAACAACCAAGGACCCTTGGTCAATAAGACCCCATTTCCTTGCCAAAAGTACTTGGACTTACCTTCTACTAGCTTCAAGATGGCACTAGCCTATAGGTCTTTATTTAGAATATCTTCAATTAGGTTGCAAATATCTATTGTGATTTTACTAGCCACCATAGGGGTGATTCTCCTAAGGGTAGCCAACTCTGCCTATCTACTTAATACATCTACCACTTGATTGGTTCTTCTAGTTGTGTGTTTAAAACAAAATTAAAATTTGGCTAAAAACTCCTACCATCTAGCTTGCTTAGCTTTGAGCCTCGGTTGGGTGAGAAAATGACTAACCATTGCATTATCTATCTTAACTACAAATTGTGAACCCAACAAATAATGTCACCATGGATTACTGCCTGGAGTTCTTTCTTTTAAAACATATATATCCTTTTAGCTTCGCTCAAATTTCAAATACTATCAGTTGCCATTCTTGCAAAAGCACTCCCCTAAAAGTAAAACCAAATGCATCTATTTGAATTTTAAAAAGCTTCCCAATGTCATGGAGAGCCATGATAGGGTCCTTCATCATGGTTTTTTCCAAACCCTCAAAAGCCTCATGATGTTCACTTGTCCAACACCATTTATACTTTTTTTTTTCAATAGCTCTATGAAAGTTATGATTGTACAAGAGTACCTATCCATAAATCTCCTATAATTATTGGCCAATCCTAAAAATGATAGGAGTTCACTAACATTCTTTAGTGTTGCCCACTCCTTAATAGCATTAGCTTTTTCCATGTCCATTTGAATTTGGCTTAGAAAGGGAATCTTGGTTTGAGCAAATGCACATTTCTCCCTTTCAACATATAGTTGATGGTCTTATAGTCTTTGAAATGCAAGACACAGGTGCTCTTGGTGCTTTTCCATGGTAGAACTATAAAACACTATGTCATCTAAATAGATGACCATAAACTGGTCAAGTTAGTCATGGTTCACCTGATTCATCAAGGTAGAAAATGTGGCAGGGGCATTAGTCAACCAAAAGGCATACAAGAAATTTAAATGCACTATACTGCATTACACAAGTGGTTTTTGGCTCATCTCCTTCAATAATTCTAACTTGATGATAGCCAGATCTCAAGTCCAATTTGGATAAGTACTTGGCCTAGCTTAGTCGATCAAACAAATTCATAATAAAAGGAATAGGATATTTGTTTCTTACAGTGACTTTGTTCAAGGCCCTATAGTCCACACATAACCACAAACTCCCATCATGCTTTCTCTGAAATAGCATGGGTACCCCAAATAGTGCTTTTGATGGCCTAATGAATTTGGCTTGTAAGAGGTCATCTAATTGTTTTCTCAATTCAACCAATTTTAGTGGAGCTATACAATATAGGCCTTTAGCTAGTAGCTTAACTCTTGAGAGAAGCTTAATTTCATGGTCTACTAATCTTCAAAGAGGTAAGACCTTGGGAAATTGCTCTAGCATCACATTTTCAAACTCTTTCAATACTTTTTACACCCTATTAGGTATCAATTCTAGCTCAATCCCATCATTGTAAATTTGCATGGCCACATAGAAGGGCTTCCCTTTCTTTACCTCTTTCTTGAATTATATGCTGAAATCATTTTCTTCCCACTCTTAGGGAGGATCGTGGCTAGCACAATATGCGAGCACTCCCCAAAGAACAATAAAAAACTAGTGATGGGGTTTGAGATTACTTGAGCCAACATCATGAAGTCCAATCCTAGGACAACATCAAAGTCGTGTATGGGGCTACTATGAAATCTACATTTCCTTCCTATGCCCTCAACTTGGTCATCACACTCTTAGAGCTTTCATTAATTGCAAAGGTTGGTGAGTTAACCACTTTCATTTGCCAACAGTCCTTATTAACCTTGAAACGACACCTTTTTGCTTCCTCTGGTGCGATGAAGGTATTAGTTGCACCCATATCTATCATGGCCTTTGTAGTTTTACCATTGAGTACTAGGTCGACATACATCAGACCTTTCTCAGGTTTTTTTTTATCATGTTTAGTTGGGTACAACGAGCACTAAGAAACCATATTGAGCCCATCCTTACAAGCTCCTCCTTAACTCTTTTGATAGTTTCAGGCACTTTGAAAGATTTTTTAGAGAGGATCTTAGAGCATTAAGGGCATCTCTATATGGGCATTTAGCCACCCATTGTGGCCCTTGGCATAGGAAGTAAGCTAGCAGTTGCTTCAGCTTGAAATTCAATGCATTTTTTACCTTGGGTGGGGTATTGTCTTGACTAGGAAGCCTCTTATCTGATCCCCCATAGAAGGGTCAGTCCATTCTGGCCATCTTTCCCCTATTCCCAAAGTTAGAGTTACTACCACCTGATGGAAGGTTCTTTCTTTTTTAAGGCCCATTTTACAGTCATTAAGATGTTTAGTGGCAACCATCACTATGGCCACATCTTGCACCTTTTATGTTTGCAATTCTATCTTGGCCCAAGGTTTGAGGCCCTCAAGAAAATAAAACATCTTATCTTTTTTAGAGATGTCTTTAATGTCCAACATTAGGGTAGGAAAGCTCCTCACAAACTCTTGTACCATTCCTATTTGCATAAATTCTTGAAACTTCTTTTGGGCCATATACTTCACATTCTCAAGAAAGAATTGGTTTTTCAACTCTTATTTAAGATCTACCCAAATTTTGATAGGGCATTCATCATTTACAAATTTTGAATGCCAACATAGCTTGGCATCCCTATCAAGGTACATTGAAGCCATTGTAACCTTATCCTCCTTTGATTTTATGTGTACATCTCAAAATTATTTTTCTATGTCAAATAGGAAGTTTGCAAGCTCTTTGGCATCTCTTACCCCCCGTAACATCAAGGCTCTAACACTTTGGCCCTTTTCCCTTTCTTTATTGAGCTAGAACTTGACCTGGCCATAGCCATTTGTAGCACACTCACTTGGGCCCTAAGCTTATCAAATTCTCTCTAAATGACACTTAAGGCATCTCTAGTCTCCTCACCCAATCTATGTAGAGTATCAGGCAACTCCAGTTGGGATGTCTCAATCTATCTTAGTCAACCATAAGTTACTACATGAGGTTTAAGGGCAACCATTATGACTTTAAGCTCCTTGATCCTCTGTCAGTCATTAAATCCACCACTTGTAGCCATCTCTAGCACTTTTCAACAATACTCTAATACCACATGTCATGGACTAAGTTTTCTCTCAATGAAGCAATAAACCATATGACACTTGGTTGGATGTTTCCATATAAGTCAACCAAGGATAGTTCAATATCCTAGGCAATGATGTAGCCTAGTAATATGCCAACTGCTCACCCTTTTTAAAGAGCTTAAGAGATTTTATTGCTGTTCTACCTAGAACCATTACAATGTTTGAAATGGGGACATTTTTTCCTAGCATATGAGATTTATCCTCCTCTTTGGCACATCCCATGCCTGGTCATGGCCCTATATTTGGGTGGCTCATGACATCATATGCCTAGTTCTGGCCCTCTACAAGGTTGACTCATGACATACAAGTAGTGGTCAAGACTCTATAGGCTCAGGCACAGTGTTCAAGTTTGGTAGAAATGAGCTAGGCCCATGTACAGATGCTAGTGAGCACTGATATGAATTTACAAGCCATAAAAAAGGCACTGGCTTTGTAAAAATATGAAAACGCACTTGATTCCACCTATAGCTCAATCATGGTGTACAACAAGGGGCTAGGATACCTATTCATGGTGCATGGCCTAGCATGTTGATGGCACATGCACACACACTATGAATAGGATGTTGATGGCATATGCTTTCTTTTTTGTTTCAATTTCATGGTGCGATTCATGCTAGGGGTTTGTTATTTAGCTACAAGTGATGGTACTGATCATTTCACCTACCTGGGAGGCTAAACAAATCAATCATCATGCATACCCAGGGTCAGAAGGGGCTTAAGGCACAAAGGCACCCTCTCCCCTTTAGTGTTTTGTTAACGTATTTATGGGTTGTTCATTGAGCAAGTTTATACAATGATTTTTCCGCAGGTTCACTTAAAGAAACCTTGTTATGACTTCTCCTTCCTCTAAATGATAAGGTTCAATAGACTTCTTATAACATCATGAGCAATGAACCATCCACATTGCCATAATCCAAACACTTCATCGAACCATTCAACTAGTAAGAGCAATGGGTGATGTGTACAAAGGGTAAGGACATAGTCAACGTGAGACTAGTGACTCACACTTTCTAGGAATTCCTTGTTCAGGACCAACAATTACAATGATCTATCCCCATCATGATGAAATTTCAAAGATTACCTCTTATTGAATATATCAGTCTAACGTGCATGTAGCCTAGAACATCTAAGGGCATCACAAACCTATTATTGCCTCAAACTTTCTTATCCTAAGTGGCCATAGTCATTCTAAGAAGCTATCCACAAAGGATCACCTCTGTGTAGCTAGTTAGCAAGTTGAGGTCTCGTTTTGTTAATGGAATTAACAAGACAAATCACTCCACCAACTAACAATGGCCATGCCACACCACCTATAAAATAAAGAAAGATCTTAAAATTAAGAAAGATATTTCGATCTATCAATCCTTGCTATGTATAGACCTAGTCAGTTTCCTTGTGTTGAGTCAAATTAAGCTGCAAGCTCCACTCTTGGTGGTGCCCTTCCATCAATTCCTTTAAGTTTCAACCTTGCGACCATACTCCCTTCGAAACCTAAAGACTTTGATTTCTCATAAGGTGTCGGCAAAGTCCTAAAAGTAACATCCATCAATCCATAGTCAACATCATTTATGGTTGACATTAGGATGGTATTTGATCATCTTCAAGCTCCCAACTTTCATTCTTGATTAATGAAAACATCATTGGCAAATGCTTTCATAGTTGTTCATCTTTCATAAATCCAAGAATTTCACCTCTGACTATGAAATATGAATGCCCCTAACTATCCCTATTAATCATTACTCTGATATCAAAGGCCAACACAATAGGATTGAAATCCTATGATGTCACCTTATGAAAATGTATACAAGTGTAGGCTTACTTGAGCATTTTGATTTTTTCAAAGTAACAACGCCAAAGGAATGACCCAGTCAAATAAGGCCAAGATCACATTATTGATAATAGGGATGAGTAAATCATTGCTCATCATGAGGTCAGCTAGATGACTCAACCTTATTTCCAACTATAAGTTTTTTAACTACAACAACTTAAATATACACTATTGGAGCTAGAATTACCATAGCTACTGGCACTAGACTTGCCTTCCAACGAATCCTCAATAAGGGATTTAAATTATACCCATTCTAATTGCCAAACTCATAGAGCCCAGTATTGTTATTTATTGTCACTACCTCTTTATTTTTGAACACTTTGCTAGAACATTCAATTGGTAAGAGAAACGAGTGATGTCTACAAAGGGTAGGGATATAGTCAATGCAAGGTGATGACTTATGCTCACTAGGAATTCCTCATTGAAGACCAACATTTACAATGATCTATCCCTATCATGATTAAATTTCAAGGATTACCTAGCTTGTTAGCCAATGCTATGGGCTCATTGAATACATCAGTGTAGCACACATGTGGCTTGGAACATCTAATGGCATTGTAGACCTATTATTGCCTCAAACTTCCTTGACCTAAGTGACCATAGTCCCTCTAAGAAGCTAGCCGTGAAGGATCACCTTTATGTAGTTAGTTAGCAAGCTGTGATCTCATTTGTTAATGGAATTAACTAGACAAATCGCTTTACCAACTAAGAATGGCCATGCACCACCACCAATAAAGTCAAGAAAGAGCTCTTAGTCCATCAATCCTTAGTATGTCTAGACCTAGTAAGTTTCCCCATGTTGAGTCAAATTAAGCTGTAAGCTCTACTCTTGGTGGTGTTCTTCCATTAATCCCTTTAAGTTTCAAACTCATAACCATACTTTCTCTAGAACCTAAAGAGTTTGATTCTCATAATGTGCTGGCATAGTCCTAAAAGTAATATCCACCAACCCCTAGTCAGCATCATTTATGGTTGAGATTAGGATATTATCTGATCATCTTTGAGCCCTCAACTTTCATTCTTGATTGGATGAAAACATCCTTGGTAAATGATTTCATAGTTGTTCATCTTTCTTAAATTCAATAATTTCACCTTTGACTATGAAATTTGAATGCCCTTGATTGTCTTTATTAATCATTACTCCGATCTTGAAGGTCAACACAATAGGATCAAAATCTTATGATGTTATCCTATGCTAATGTATACAAGTGTAGGCCTACTTTGAGCACTCTAATTTCTTCAAAGTAATAGTGCTAGATGAATAACCTTACCAATTAAGGTTAGGAGTGCATCATCGATAGTAAGGACAATTATATCAGTGTTCACTATAAGACAGACCAAATGACCTAACCCTAGTTTTAACTACTAGCTTTTTAACTACAACAATTTAAATAAATGCTATTGGAGATAGAATTACTATGGTTGCTAGCACCAGACTTGCCCTTTAATTGATCATCATTAAGGGATTTAGATTGTACTCATTCTAATTACTAGACTCATAAATCCTAATATTGTTATTTATTGTCACTACCTCTCCATGTTAGGATTGGGTAATTTATGCACTTGCCACCTTTTTTGGATGTGGTAGCCATTTCTCAGGCTCCCTCTCTAAAATTGAACCCTGATTCTTTGTCACCCATCACCACCATAGTAGGCCACTATCCTACCATTGAAAGTTGATAGGGCAAAATTTTGAATGATGCGTCATTGGCACAAAGGCTATGCGATTCGTCAAGTTATCATGATTATCAAAGCAATAGGAAAAGCCTGCTTCGACCTTTTTTCTAATAAATGCATCTTTTTCAAAAGTTAAGGTTTGTTTCACATATTAGCTCTAGAATTACTATGGTTATCCGAGTAATAGATACCATCAAACAAACTATAATTGATTTAATGAGCCATTCATAATTACACAATCTAAATTAGTTCATAGTTTCACATGCATGGCTTAATCTTTGAGACAAGCATATTACTACTAGCCAAATCAACTAGGTAGCATTCTTTCAAGATGTTGGCACTGCATGGGCCTCAACAAACCAATTTAGTAGTGGAAAGAGCCAACACAGAGCATAAGCATCATCCATGTCGAGCACGTAAAATGCATAGCATCAAATGAATAGGGGCCAAGAGCCTATGCCTATAAAATGTTCCATATCTACGAGTACGATTGAACACCAGTGCACCAAAGTGGCCACGAAGGTTTAGGAGGCACACTTAGGACATAGGCATAATTAATGTTTGACCCATAGCCCTTAAGGACACAAGATGGATGCAAGATTGAAAGACGTCATGTTTCTATTGATTTAGGTATGTAGCACAAGATCCTAATTGTGCCCCCAAGGTATGATGACCACATAGGGAGAGATTGAAGAGGATGATGGGTCAACAGTTTTATACATCGAGTATGAAGCCTACCTACACACACAACCATAGCACCACTCATGTGCCCATTATGTACAAGTGGCAGTATCCATGCACATCGATCCAAAACTTCTTCTAAAAAAATTTTCAAAAAATCTTGAACTATGAAAAATTTTAAAAATCATGAAAAATAAAAAGCAAGTCATCGTGCCATGAAACTTCACAAGAAGGCTTAGGGGACCGTTATATGAATTTACAAGCCATAAAAATGGCATTGGCATGCCAAAAATATAAAGATGCACATGAACCCACCTATTGCTCGATCGTGCACAAGATGCATAGCCCGGGACCAAGGTACCCACGCATGGTGTATGGCTCAACATGTGCAGTTAGTGCTCGAGGGAACTATCCATACCAGGGGCTAGCATGTGCCAATGGTAGTCAAAGCATGTGTCGATGGTGGTCGACGCATGTGTCGATGGTGGTCGACGCATGTGTCGATGGTGGTCGATGCATGTGTCGATGGTGGTCGAAGCATGTGTCGAGACCAAGAGCCAACATGTCCTAATGACAGTCAAGGCATGTGCATGTGTCATGGTCTATATACTAGTCCTGGTGTAGAGGTTCTCTCTGAGTCAAGGAATAGTTCCAACTCTAGTAGAACAGGGTCTGACAACTAGGGAGACTAGGCTTGAAGGCATACTAGAGGTCCAAGTCACGAGTAACTAGCCTAGAATAGTGGTACAGGCAATGATCAAGACTCTAGTGGCTTAAGCCCAATGTTTAGGTTTGATAAAATTGAGCCAAGCCTAGGTATGAGTGCTAGTGAGCGTTATATGAATTTACAAGCTATAAAAATGGCATTGGCATGGTAGAAATTTGAAGATGTGCTTGAAACCACCTACTACCCAGTCATGGTACGCATGGTGCATAGCTCAGGCCTAGGATAACTATGCTTGGTGCATGACCTAGCATGTACTGATGGTGTTTAATGGAACTACCTACACAAAAGGCCAACATGTGTGGATGGTGGTTAAAACATATGCCAAGACCAAGGGCCAACATCTCTTAATGGTATTTTAGGTATGTTCATGTGCCATGGACAACAAGTTGTCTAGGCCTAGAGGTCTTTTTATGTTGAAGATTAGTTCTAGCTCTAGTGGGATAGAGTCGATAGCCAAAGGGACTAGGACTTAAGGCATACTAGAGGTTTAGGTCATGGGAAACTAGCCCAAAATAGTAGTATGGGTAGTGATCAAGACTTTAGTAGCTCAAGCATAATGTTCAAGTTCAATGGAATTAAGCCAAGCCTAGATGCGGGTGCTAATGAGCATTATATAAATTTACAAGCTATAAAAATGGCATTGGCATGGCAAAAATATGAAGATGTGCCTAAACCCATGTACTATCTGGTCTAAGTGCACACGATGCATAGTCCGAGCCCAGGATACCCATGCTTGGTATGCAACCTAGTATATGCTAATGGTGTTTGAGGAAACTACCCACATGAAGGGCTAGCATGTGCCAATGGCAGTCAAACCTTATGCAAAGATCGAGGCCAACATGTCTTGATGGTGGTCAAGGCATGTGCATGTGTCATAGTCCACAAACTAGTCCATGCCCAAAGGTTCTCTTTGAGTCAATGAGCATTTCTAGTTCAAGTTGGAAAAGGTTTGATTGCTAGGGGGACTAGGCCTTGAGGCCTAATGGGAACCTAGGTCATGGGCAACTAGCCTGAAATCATGGTATGGGCAGTGATTAAGACTTCAGAGGCTCAGGCACAGTGTTCAGCTTTGGCAGAATTGAACTAGGCCCAAGTGCGAGCATTGGTAAGCATTTATGTGAATTTATAGGCTATAAAAATGGCATTGGCATGGCAGAAATATGATGTGCCTAAACCCACCTATTACCCAATTGTGGTGTGCATTATGCATGGCTCAAGCCTAGGATACTTGCGTGTGGTGTGCAGCTTATCATATATCAATGATGATTGATGGAACTACCTGCACAAAGGGTAAACATGTACCAATGGTGGTTGAAGCATATGCTGAGACCAAGGGCCAACATGTCCTGATGGTTGTCAAGGATGGGCTTACGTCAGAGTCTATAAGTTAGTCCAAGACCTAGGGTTCTCTCCGAGTCAAGGAACAATTCTAGTTCTAGTAGGATAGGGCTTGAATGGCAAGGGGACCAGACCTTAAGGCCTACTTGGGGCCCAAGCTATGGGGAACTAGCCCAAAATAGTGGTATGAGCAGTGATCAAGACTTCAGAGGCTTAGGTATGGTGTTCAGGTTTGGCAGAATTGAGCCAGACCTAGGTGTTGGCACCAGTGAGGCCTTATATGAATTTACAAGCCATAAAAATGGCATTAACATGGCAGATATATGAAGATGTGCCTAAACCCACCTATTACCCAATCATGGTGTGCACGGTGCATGGCCTGAGCCCAAGATACCCATGCTTGGTGTATGACCTAGCATGTGCCAATGGTGGTTGAAACATGTGCTGAGACCAAGGGCCAACATGTTTCAATGGCATTCGAGGCATGTGCATGTTCCATGGTCGACAAATTGGTTTGGCCCTTAGGGTTTTTATGAGTCAAAGAGCTATTCTAGTTCAAGTGGGACACAGTTTGATAGCTTAGGGGACCATGCCTTGAGGCATACTAGAGGTCCAGGTTATGGGGAACTGGCTTAAAATAGTGGTATAGATAATGATCGAGACTTTAGTGACTCAGGCATGATGTTTAGGTTTGGAAAAATTGAGCCAAACCTAGTTGTGGGCACTGGTGAGCATTATATGAATTTACCAGCCATAAAAATGGCATTAACAAAGTAGAAATATGAAGATGTGCCTAAACCTAACTATTACCTGATCATGGTGCGCATAGTGCATGGTTCGAGCCTAGGATGCCTATGCTTGATGCACATTCTAGCATGTGCCAATGGTGTTCAAGGGAGCTACCCACACAAAAGGCCAGCATGTGCCGATGGTGGTCAAATCATATGTGAAGACCATGGTTCAACATGTCGCAATGGTGGTCGAGGCATGTACATGTGTTACCTACAAGCTAGTCTAAACTTAAGGGTCTTCTCTAAGTTAAGGAGTAGTATTAGTTCTAGTGGGAAATGGTTTGATTGCCAGGTGGACCAGGCCTTGAGGCCTAAGCCATAGGGAATTAGCCTAGAATACTGGTACGACCAGTGATCAAAACTCAAGAGGCTTAAGCATGACGTTCAAGTTCAGCAGAATTGGGCCAAGCCTAGGTGTAGGCCTTAGTGAGCACTTATGTGAATTTACAAAACATAAAAATGGCATTCACATTGCAAAAATATGAAGATAGGGCTACACCCACCTATTGCCTGATCATGGTGTGCATTATGCGTAGCCCAGGCCAACATACTCGCGTGTGGTGCATGGCTTAGCATGTGTTGATGGTGTTTGAGGAAACTGCCCACACAAAAGGCTAGCATGTGCTGATGGTGGTTCAAGCATGTATAGAGACCGAAGGCTAACATGTCTTGATGGTGATTGAGGCATGTGCTTGTGCCATAATTTGCAAGCTGGTCCAAGCCCATTGGTTCTCTCTAAGTCAAGGAGAAGTTCCTATTATATCAAAAAAGGGTTCGATTGCTAGGGGGATTAGGCCTTGAGGCCTATTAGAGGCCTAGGTCATAAGGCACTAGCCTAAAATAGTGGTATGGGCAGTGATCAAGACTTCAGAGGCTTAGGCACAATGTTCAAGTTTAGTGGAATTAAGCTAAGCCCAGGTATGGGTGCTAGTGAGCACTTAGATGAATTGACAAGCCATAAAAATGGCATTGGCATGGAAGAAAAATTAAGATGTGCCATAACCCTCCTACTTTCCAATCATGGTGTGCAAGGTGAGCAGCCTGAGCCTAAGATACCTACACGTGGTGTGCAACTCAGCATGTGCCAATGGTGTTTGAGGGAACTACCCACATAAAGGACCAGCATGTGTCGATAGTGGTCAAAGTATGTGCCAAGACCAAGGGCCAACATGACCCAAAGGTGGTCGAGGCATGTGCATGTGTCATAGTTCGCTAATTGGTCCAAGCCTAGGGGTACTCTCTAAGTCAGGGAGCATTCTAGTAAGACAGGGTCCAACTACCAAAGAGACCAGACCTTAAGGCCTATTGGAGGCCCAGGTCATGGGGAACTAGCCTAAAATAATGGTACAGGTAGTGATCAAGACACCAAAGTCTTAGGCATGTTGTTTAGTTTTAACAAAATTAAGCCAGGGCCAGGTGCAAGTGCTAGTGAGTGCTTATATGAATTTAGAAGCCATAAAAATGGCATTGGCACAATAGATGTGCCTGAACCCACCTACTACCAGGTCATGGGGTGCATGGTGTGCAACCCAGCATGTGTTGATGGTGTTCAAGGTAACTACTCACACAAAAGGCTAGCATGTGCCCCTATGATGGGTCAAAATTGAGTGATGGGCACGTGTGTCACTTTTAGCTCAGATTTTGACTTAGAGTCATTTAGTCATAATCCAACGCATGGTAGCTTTGTGCCACTAGCTCTTCAACCAAGCACAATGACCAATTGTGTAAATCAATGGTTCCTCTCATACTAGGTTGAATTACTAGCGCGATGTTGCCATTAGTAGGGTAAAATTAACTTGCCTCACGACAATCTGAACCCAGTTCACATTCCCTAGTGGTGGGTGAACAATCCAACACTTGGTGAATTCTACTTCACAATGATAGGAATAGCCAACATCAAAGGATCAAAAAGCAACATCGCTATAAATGCTTGGCTGCCACAAGCTAGTTGCCCTATGATAACTTTTTTAACACCTTTAGCTTCACATTCTGAAGGTCTAAAGGATCTATAATCCATGCTTTCATGGTTTATTTTTGCACTAGAAATCAAAATGAAACAAGCCTTTACCCTTTTGTTCCATGTGAGATTTTTATTCTTGATGAGCTCATTTTGGGACACCTGTGTTATCTTTTAATAGATGTGCTACCCTAGCCAAAATCCCCACTTGACAATGTTTTATGCCCAGATTGATTGACCAAGGCCTGCCTTGGGTCCAAAATAAGGGGTCATGCCTCACCTCCAATTCATGGAATAAGTAAAATAACATTAAAAGTAGTGGTATTTCAATTTCACTCAAGGCCTTCCATTTATCCTACACCGATTAAGTTATTTCCCAAAGTTAGACTATAGCCAAGATCAATAAGGTTTTCTTTCCCTGCTATTTCTTCCAAGCCTATTCCCTTGGCTATGGTTTTGATGGATAGTAGGTAGAGACTGTGGGAATCTCATTAATCCATTCATGTGACACACTAATTAGATGATGAGGCATTTGGCTACATTAAAAGGGTCATAGTTACTCTTGTCATTTACCCGTGCTTATTTGAATTTCTTCACTTTGACATTTAGAACACTGGGTAGAAATCACATTACGTGAGCATATGCAGAAACCATTGCATTAATTTGTTTTAATTAAATAGGTGGATTCCCTTTGTCTATACCAATTCTAATTTGATTGCTTTCACATAGGAAAGGCCCCTAAGGGAGTAATTCCCAATCCCTTTGACCAGCACATGGCAACCTGCTCTCACCATGATAGTAGATTGAGCAATGTATCAATAGTTGATGGGTTTGAGATTGGGCCCCTCGTGCCCAACCCTTAGAGCTATTCTTTTTCCCAAGGTTATGGATCCATTTTGCAACTTCCCTTGCCTATATTGTTCCATCGACTAGAAGCTATTCACCTTAGAGACCTGATGCAGTTATAAGTACAACTAGGCATGGATGGCACTTGGTCCTCTAGATGTTTAAGGGCCACCAAGGGCACACTTGACACCATAAGACATGTGGTGCTCTTTTGGTTGTTGGACCTTACCTCTAACTAAGCCATTTCCAAGGTAGGCAAGCCATTAAACAAAAAGGATAACTATTCCTAAGGCCCTCATCGACTTCTCCAAACTCCCTAATGTTGTCGTTAGCTACTGCATCCTAATTAAGGAATTTTAGCCTAAATCCCTTTTGAAACTCATGCTAGATATGCTATCAGACGAGCTTTCCCTTTCTCTTAGGATCGACTAACCCGTGCCATTCACATGGAACCATTATTCTCTTTGGCCTTCAAAGTTCTTATTTGAATATTGGCTACTACCACCAAGATCTGCACCGATGGTCGCTTCACCTAGGTTCACACCCTGGGTTTTGTGACGACTATTGTGTCGTCTTACTCATCGAGGCTTGGCCCTTGCCCCAATAGCTGGGTATAGGTCACATGCTTAAGTGCCATCCATTTTTTGGGTTAGTTGATTTGGCAGGTGACTTGTTTCACATTCCTTAGTGGATTTTGACTTCCATGACCACCATCCTACTATCTTAATCAGCCAACACCCCTTATGGGTTCTAGGTTAGAGTACAATTAGGCACCATAACTTGGCTTCTAGTTCATCTCATATCACCAATTTTGCTTACCAAAAATGGCCTACTTAGAGCTCTCGATTCTATGGCATAGCTAAATGAAGCAACCACACTATCATGAGCCAACATTGTATAGGGCCATGATCGGGCATAGGATGTCATGAGCCACCCATGTATAAGGCCTTGATTGAGTAAAGGTGCCAAGGTGGAGGGTAAATCTCATAGGCTAGGAAAAAGTGTCCCTATTTCAAACTTTGTAATGGTTCATGGTAGCATAGGTGTAAAATCTCTTAAGCTCTTTAGAGGGGTGAGCAGTCGATGTATTGTTAGGCTATATCACTAGCTAAGGTATGTGCTAGACCACCCATTTAAGGCTACTCCTCTAAACTCGACGACGGTGGGAAGACTCAATGCTTTTTTTGTACTTATTATACTATTCTTGATATTAATAAAACATTTTTTCTTATGAGAACTCCAGGGGTTACCTTGGTGTGCTCCCATTATGTGCCGATATATTGTTGTGTATTCTTGAGATTAACTTGTGGCTTGTTGGTTGCCTATTCATATATCAAACTATCCTTGACTGACTTATGTAGAAGTATCCATCCAAGTGCCACACAGTCTATTACTTCATTAAGTGAAAGCTTAGCCTGTGACATGTAGTATTAGAGCACATTTGAGAAGTGCTAGAGAATTGATAAAATGGCTATGAGTGGTGGATTTAATGATCAACAAAGGATCGAGGAGCTTGAGGCCATTGTGGCTACCTTAAAAGCTCATATGGTAACTCATGATCCACTGAAGGGGATCAAGATATCCCAATGGGAGTTTTCTAATACTCTACATAGCTTGGGTAAGGAGACCAAAGATGCCTTGAGTGTCCTCTAGAGAGAGTTTGAGGAGCTTAGGGCCCAAGTGAGTATGCTACAAATGGCCATGGCCAGGTCAAGTTTTTGCTCGTGGAGAAAGGGAAAAGGGCCAAAGTGCCAAAGCCTCGATGTAATGAGGGGGCAAGAGATGTCAAAGAGCTTGAGAACTTCTTGTTTGACATAGAACAATTCTTTTAGCTTTGCACACATAATCAAAGGAAGATAAAGTTGCAATGGCTTCAATATACCTTGCCATGGATGCCAAGCTATAGTGGTGTTCAAAATTTGTAGGTAATGAATGCCCTATTAAAACTTGGGCAAATTTTAAGCAAGAGTTGAAAAATGAGTTCTTCCCTAAGAATGTCGAGTATATGGCCTAAATGATGCTTCCAGAATTAGTGTGAACAAGAACAATGTGAGAGTTTTTAAGGAGCTTTTCTACCTTAGAGTTGGACATTAGAGACAAGTCTAAAAAATACAAGATGTTCTAATTCCTAGAGGGCCTCAAATCTTGGGCTAGGATGGAATTACAAAGATAAAATATGCAAGATGTGGCCACGACTATGGCTGCCACCAAACGTCTTAATGACTATAACAATACCCCCTCAAAATGAAAGAACCATCTATCAGGTGGCAATAACTCCAACTTTGGGAATGGTAGAAAAATGGTCAAAATAGATAGACCCTTCAATGAAGGATTAGATAAGATGCCTGCTAGTTGAGACAATACCCAACCCAAGGCAAACAATGTATCAAATTTCAATCTGAAGCAACTGCCAGCTTGTTTCTTATGCAAGGGGTCACATTGGGTGGCCAAATACCCACGTAGAAATGCCTTTAATGCTTTGAGAGCCTCCTTTCAAGAGTCCTCCAAAGTAGTCAAAACTGTTGAAAAAGTTAAATGGAGCCATCATGGATGGGCTCAATATGGTTCCTTAATACCTTTTGTACCCAACTAAAAATGATAAAAAAAGAATCTGTGAAAGGTTCGATGTATGTGGACCTAGTACTCAATGGTAAAACCATAAATGCCATGGTAGATATAGGTGTAATTGATACCTTTATCACACTAGAGAAAGCAAAAAGGTGTGGTCCCTAGGTTAATAAACACTGTGGGCAAATGAAAGCAGTTAACTCATTAGCCTTTGTGATCAGTGGAAGCTCTAAAAGTGTGATAAGCAAGTTAAGGCCATGGGATGGAAATGTAGACTTCATGATTTCCCTCATGGATGACTTTGATGTTATCCTAGGATTGGGCTTCATGATGTTGGCTCAGGCAATCCTAATCCCTACTGCTAGTTGTTTATTGTTTTTAAGGGAAAGCTTATGTGTTGTGTCAACCACAATCCTCCATAAGAATAGGAAGAAAATGATTTCAACATTACAATTCAAGAAATGAGTAAAGAGAAGGGAGCCTTCTTATATTGCTATGCCAATTTACAAAGATGGGATTAATGAGAGTTTGTGGTTATGTATGGACTATAGTGCATTGAACAAAGTCACTATGAGAAACAAATATCCTATTCCTCTTATTGCAGATTTGTTTGATCAACTAAGCTAGGCCAAATGCTTCTTCAAATTGGACTTGAGATCTGGCTATCATCAAGTTAGAATTGCTGAAAGAGATGAGCCAAAAACCATTTATGTAATGTAGTATGGTGTATTTGAATTTCTTGTTATGCTTTTTGGATTAACTAATGCCCCTACCATATTTTGTACCTTGATGAATCAAGTGTTCCATGACTATCTTGACAAGTTTGTGGTCATCTATTTAGGTAACATACTAGTCTATAGTTCTACCTTGGAAGAGCACCAAGAGCACCCACATCTTATGTTTCAAATACTACAAGACCATTAATTGTATGTTAAATGATAAAAAAGTGCATTTGCTCAAACATGAATTCACTTCTTAGGCTATAATGTTAAACAAGGCCACATTCGAATGGACATGGAAAAAGTTAGGGTTATCAAAGATTAGGCAACACCAAAGAATGTTAGGTGAACTCCATTCATTTTTGGGGTTAGCTAACTATTATAGGAGATTTGTGGAAAGATACTATCATAGAATCATGGCTCTCATAGAGCTATTGAAAAAGAAGCATAAATGGTGTTGGACAAGTGAATGTCAAGAGGCTTTTGAGGGCTTGAAGAAAGCCATGATGAAGGACCTTATCTTAACTCTCCCTTACATTAGGAAGCCTTTTGAAGTTTAACCAAATGCATCTAATTTCACTATTGGGGGAGTGCTTTTACAAGAATGGCACCCCAAAAGTTAAGCGAAGCTAAAAAGTAATATATGGCTCAAAAGAAAGAACTTCTAATGATAATCCATTGTTTGAAACCATGGCAGCATTATTTGTTAGGTTCACAAGTCATAGTTAAGATAGACAATATGATAGTTAGTCATTTTCTCACCTAACTAAGGCTCATGGCTAAGCAAGCTAGATGGTAGAGTTTCTAGCTGAATTTGAATTTTGTTTTGAGCACACAACTAGAATAACCAATCAAGTGGTAGATGCACTAAATAGATAGGCAAAGCTAGCTACCCTTAGGAGAATTACCTTGATGGTAGCTAGTAAAGTCACAATAGATATTCATAAGCTAATTGAAGATAATCTGAAGAAAGATCCACAAGCCAGTGCCATCCTGAGCTAGTAGAAGAAGGGAAGTCCAAGTACTTTTGGCAAGAAAATGAGGTTTTATTGACAAAAGGTCCTTGGTTGTTTGTGCCAAAAGTAGGAGGTCTAAGATAGATGCTAGGGAATGCCATGATACACCATAGGCAGGTCACCTTGGTTGGCAACGTACTTTAGCCTTACTAAAACAAAACTATTGTTGGCTTCACATATGGCAAGATGTGATGGACTATACAAAGACTTACCATATTTGCCAACAGGACAAAGTTGAAAAGAAGAAATCGACAGGCATACTTGAACCATTACTTATGCCCACAAAACTTTAGGTAAGTTTCTCCCTTGACTTCATATTGGGCCTTCCTAAGGTTGGTGATCTTGTGTCTATTCTAGTAGAGATTGACCATTTCTTTAAATATGCTACATTGATAAAAGTATTACATTATGGAAGATATGGCTTGAATAATATTTAAACATGTAGTCAAGTATTAGGGCCTTTCTGAAAACATTGTTAGTGACAGGGATCCAAGATTCACTAGTCATTTTCGAGAGAATTTTTCAAGATCTTGGTATCTCAGCTCGACATCTTTTCAAGTTATCACTTGCAAGCTAATGGTCAAACTAAATGATTTAATGGGTTATTGGAGGAGTACTTAGGACACTTTGTTCAAGCTAATTAGAAAAATTAGCCTTTATTGTTGAATGTAGCTTGGCTTTGTTTTAATTCCAACAAATGTTCTTCCACAAAAAAAAGTCCATTTGAAATGTTCACTGAATAACTATGAAGACCACTACATACATCCCTTGAGCCATATCGAGCAAAGAATCCATGACCCTTCAACCTTAGCAAAAAATCAATACAAAACACATAAATTATGCAAGTAGACTTAGAAAAAGCATTGAACCACATGAAGAAATGGGCAGATAAGGGTCAAAAGGCACAGCAATTCAAAGTTGGTGATCTTGTTCTTATCAGATTAGTGCCTGAAAAAACTAGGTTCCTAAAGAAGCAGGATCATAGGTTGGAGCATAAGTATTAGGGTCCAGTGAAGATCCTTTCCAAAGTTGGGAATGCCTCTTATAAAATCGACCCACCAAAATGGATGAAGGTGCACCCAGTGTTCCATGTGAACAACTTAAAGCCCTATCATGCAAACCCCACAGATACAAGTTGAGGTGAATCAACTAGAGTTGCCATTACCATGAAGCCACCATCAGAACATCGAGTTAAAGAGATTTTAGTTGACAAGGTATCTTGAGTATCTCGAAGAATAGTTCACGAATATTTAGTGGAGTGGGAGAGCTTAGGACTAGAAGAAACTAGTTGGGAAAGAGATCATGTCCTCCAAGCATTTAAGCAAAAGATTGAAGAATTCTATGCCAACAAGTCAATGAGGTCATCGACAAAATAGGTAGGGGAGGATGTCATGAGCCAACCTTGTATTGGGCCACAATTGAGCATAGAATGTAATGAGCCACCCATATATAGGGCCATGACTAAGTAAAGGTGCCAAAAATGAGGGTAGATCTCATTAGCTTGGAAAAAGTGTCCCCATTCAAACTTTGTAATGATTCTTAGTAGCATCAGTATAAGATCTATTAATCTCTTCCGAGGGGTTAAGCAATCGACATATTATTGGGCTACCTCACTGACTAAGGTACATGTTAGACCACCCATCTAGGGCTACCTCTCTGGCCCCGATGATGGTGGGAAGACTCGGTGCTCTTTTTATACTTGTTATACTTTCTTGATATTAATAAAACAATTTTTTCTTATGGGAACATCGAAAGTTGCCTTGGTGTGCTCCTAATATGGCCCAATATATCATTATATATTCTTGAGATTAATTTGTGGCTTGTTGGTTGTCTATTTAGATATCAAACTATCATTGGCTACTTGTGGGGAAGCATCCATCCAAATGCCACATAGTCTATTACTTCATTAAGAGAAAGCTTAGCTAGTGACACAAGCCATCTTGCCTATTTATAGTTTGAGAATAGATTGAGGGCGTTGTCCATCGAATGCCTCTAATTATTGGCTTTACCCTATAGAACATGCCAAAGGCTCTAACTATCTTAAAGGAAACTTCAGAGGGAACCAGCTATAGATGATTCGATTAGTCTTTCACCCCTATACCTAAGTCATACAAATGATTTGTACATCATTATCACCGCAAGCCTCCACCAAAGTTTCATTTGGTTTTGCCTGTTTAGGCATAGTTCACAATCTTTTGGGTTCTAATAGGTAGCTCACACTCGAGCCCTTCGTAAAAAAGTTCAAGGTCAGTTGGTGGTGCACCTATGAGAGATCCTACCAATCAACTTCCTTGCACCTTATGGGTGTTTTAGCTCATTGACTAGCACACATGTTAGACTCTTTGGTCTATGTTTGAAAATGGGTCAGATGGTGAGACCACAGGCTAATGCCTAGAGCATGCCAGTGTTAAGGCACACCGAGATGATTTGTGCTGCATTTCATGATCACGGTGATAACATCTCTATAAGCATATCGAAAGCCTAGGCTTGGGCCACCTTCATGATCCATGTCGATCCATGCCTTGAGCTGATCAGCGATCGGCTCTCGCTATTCCACATCTGATCAAGGTGCATTGTCAACCCCCATCTACTTCTCTTTCGATAATTTTAAGCACTTTTTGACTCTTTTTTCAAAGTTTTTTTCATCTTTCACTCATAGTACTTGTTTGCTATCGGTCTCTCACCCATATTTAGCCTTGGATAGAATTTACCCCTTGACTAGGGTTGCATTCCCAAATAACCCAACTCACAGACAATGCCTAACGCTATGAAAGGGTCTAGGCACAATAGGGCTCTCACCCTCTTTACACCCCTTTTTAGCGTACTTGGGCCCAGTCTACCATTGAAGACACTTTTTCATACTACAATTTAGACATTGAAGGTGTCCAATTCTCAAGCTGGGCTATTCTCAGTTTGCTCGTCACTACTAGAGGAATCTTAGTTAATTTCATTTCCTTCACTTATTGATATGCTTAAACTTAGTGGGTAATCTTACCTAACCTAAGGTCATGATGTGAGCATCGACCAAGTGATACAAGGGATCTAATAGGGTCTGGGTGGACAACAAGTACATGTCATTAAAGATGAGGCACATTAAGGGCTTTACCACTAATGGTCACAGTGCTATCATTGCCAGGGACTCATTTTTAGGCCAACCATGACCGACAAGATCGCAAGAGGCCATCTTTCACCCCTTTCACCTAGAGCTCAATGGATAGGAGTTTAGAAAGGGTGACAATGCATGACACCCAGGCAAATGTGCCCTCGACCTAATGGCTTAGGGCATAACTTGCATTCAAAGACTCGATGGTTCATAGGATTTTGCAATTCACACCAAGTATTGCATTTCACTACATTCTTCTTTAATGTAAGAGTTGAGATATCCATTGTCGAGAGTCGTTTTTGGTTTTTTATGACAAAAAGAGTCACAATGCTGACTATGCACACATCACGAATAGGATGATGATGGCACATACATTCTTTTTCATTCTGGTTCTTTGGTACAATTCACACTATGGCTTTGTTATTCAGTCATAGGCAGTAATACCAATCATTTCGCCCCTCCAAGAGGTAGAATGAAATGTCACACCCACCTGAGGCTAAAAAGGGCTTAGGGCATGAATGCACCCCCACCCTTTTGGTGTTCAATTAACGTGTTCATGAGTCATTCGTTAAGTGGGTTTCAATAATGATCCTTTGGACAATGATCCTTCTGTATATTCACCTACTAAAACCTTGTTACGACTTTTCCTTCCTCTAAATGATAAGGTTTAGTGGACTTCCCATGATATCACAAGTAGTGAATTGTCCATGTCACCATGATTCGAACACTTCATCAAACCATTAAATCGATAGGAGCAATGGGTGGTGTACAAAGGGTAGGGACGTGCTCAACATGAGTTGATAACTTACACTTACTAGGAATTCCTTGTTCAAAACCAACAACTACAATGATCTATCCCCATCACGATGAAATTTCAAAGATTACCTAGACTTGTCAACCAAGGCTATAGACTCTTTGAATACATCAATGTAGCGAGTGTGCGGCCAAGAACATCTAATGGCATCACAAACCTATTATTGCCTCAAACTTTCTCAGCCTAAGTGGCCATAATCCATCTAAGAAGCTAGCCATAAAGGATCACCTCCGCGTACCTAGTTAGCAGGTAAAGGTCTTATTCTTTAATGAAGTTAACTAGACAAATTACTTCACCAACTAAGAATGGCCATGCACCACCACCCATAGAATAAAAAAAGAGCTCTCAATATGTCAATCCCTACTATGTCTAGACCTAGTAAGTTTCCCTTTCTTAAGTTAAATTAAGCCACACTCTGTACTCTTACTGATGCCCTTTTATCAATTCCTTTAAGTTTCAACCTTGCGACCATACTCCCCCGAAACCCAAAGACTTTGATTTCTCATAAGATGCTGGTGGAGTTCTAAAAGTAATATCCATCGATCCTTAGTCGACATCATTTATGGTTGAGACTAGGATGGTATTTGATCATCTTTAAGCCTAAACTTTCATTATTGATTAATGAAAACATCCTTAGCAAATGCTTTTGCAGTTGTTCATCTTTCATAAATCTAAAAATTTCACCTCTAACTATGAATTTTGAAAGCCCCTAATTGTCTCTGTTAATCATTAGTCCTATCTCAAAGGCTAACACATTAAGACTGAAAGCCTATGATGTTATCCCATGTTAATGTATACAAGCACAAGCCTACTTTGAGCACTCTAATTTCTTCAAAGTAACAATGTTAGAGGAATGATTTGGCCTATTAAGGCTAGGAATGCCTTACCAATAGTAGGGAAGAGTAGCTTGGTGCTCACTATGAAGTGGAACGCATGACCCAATCCTAGTTTCAACTATGAGCTTTTTAACTGTAAAAACTTAAAATATATGCTATTGGAGCTGGAATTGTTGTAACTGCTAGCTTTAGACTTACCTTCGAATAGACCCCCTTAAGGGATTTAGATTGTACTTATTTTAATTACTAGACTTATAAAGCTTGGTATTGTTGTTTATTTTCACTACCTCCCTATGTTAGGATTGGGTAATCTATGCACTTGCTACCTTCCCTGGAAGTGGTAGACGTTTCTCAAGCTCCCTCTTTAGAATCAAACCCTAATTCTCCATCACCCATCACCACCATAGTAGGCCATTGTCCTACTATCAAAAGTTGATAGGGCAATATTTTGAATGATGCATCTTCGGCATATAGGTTGTGTGATCTATCAAGTTATCATGAATTATCAAAGTAATAGGCAAAGCCTGTGTAGACCTTTTATCTAATGAATGCATCATTTCCAAAAGTTGGGGTTTGTTGCACATATTTGCTCTGGAATTACTATAGTTATCCTATTAGTAGATACCATCAAATAACCTATAATTGATTTAATAAGCCATTCATAGTTTCACTATCTAAATTAGTTCAAACTTACATAAGCATTGCTTAATCTTCGAGACAAGCATATGACTACTTGGTAGGATCAACCAAGTAAGCATTCCTTCAGGATATTGGCACTGCATGGGCCTCATTGCAATGACTGAGAGATAGAGATAGCCAACACAAAGCATAAGCATCATGTGTGTCAAGCTCATAAAATGCATAGCAATAGATGTGCAAGGGTCGAAAGCCTGTACCCATAAAACATTCCACATCTAATAGCATAATCGAACACTAGTGCACCAATGTGGCTATAAAGTTTTGGGTGGCACACTTAGGACACAACATGTGATTGAGGTTTGAACCAAAGCCCTTAAAGATGCAAGAAGAATGATGGATTGCAAGACATCCAGTTACATCAATTTAGGTATGTAGCATAGGATCTCGATTGCACCCCTAAGGTACAATGACCACATAGGGGGAGATTGAAAAGGATGATGGGTTAACAATTTGATGCATCGAGTATAGAGCCTGCCAACATGCATAATCATAACATCACTTATATGCCTATTGCATACAAGTGGTAGCATCCATGCACACTAGTCCACAACCCACCTAATCAATTACTCGATGAGCGAGAAGAGGAAATGATGTAGGAGGTCATGCCACAACCACTTCGCATGGGAAAAACATAAGCAAGGGCTATAAGACTGCCCTTGCCATCCAATAGGCAATAATGGCATGACACCACCAATGCTTGGTCTAGTCGAGATAGCACACGAAACCTCCGCAGCCACCATCCTAAGGGGATATTGCTTGATTTTGGGATTTGTTCATAGGGTCTTTGGTAGCATGGGCTACATGCACGGGTGGTCGATGATAAGGGACCACGGAACTGCCAAATACTCAAGAGACTTAGCCAGACTAAGTCAATGGTTGCAGCTTCTACTTGTACCACTTTAAGAAGATATTGCCCAATTTAGAGACTTGGTCTAGGGTTTAAGGAAGCATCAATCATAGGCATGAGCTTGAGCTCAACACAATTGAGCCCTTTTTTCCATATGCAGACCAACCAGTTAAGGCCATGAGCTCTTATAGGACACTAAAGCAACTAGCTACTTGACAACATGATCGAAAGGCATGTATGGCCTGGATTTTGCTCTAAAGACATTGTCATGGATGTTTGCAACAACAAGCCTATCATGCACACCTATTCCCTCATTGGGGGAAAAAAGGGGACAGACAATCACCCTTAAAAGGCATGATAGATTTTACAGATATGTTAGCAGTAGACATTAAAGTGTCTATAATAGGGAACTTCTTTCAAACAAGCATATCTTGCACAAGGGTTTGTAGGTGTTGATGGTGGTTAAGGCATGTGCCCGTATCAAGGCCCAACATATGTTGATGGTGTTCAAGGCAAGTGCTCATAGTAAGGGCCAGCATATGCCATTGGTGTTTGAGGTAACTACCTACACCAAAGGCTATTTTTTACCGATACTAATCGAGACATGTGCCTTCACCAAAGGCCTGTATGTAACAATAGTGGTCAAGGCAATTACCCATACCAAAGCTAGCTAATGCCAATGGTGGTTGAGGTAGGTGCCTTACCAAAGGCCAGCTCATGCTGATGATGGTCAAGGTATGTGCTTGTACCATATATCGGCATATGCCCATACCATATACCGACATGTGCCCGTACCATATGCTAATGATGGTCGAGGCCTTGGCTAAAGTTTGATTCTGGGCCCTGATGCACATGCTAGGCTCAGGCATATACTGGTGTCATATTTTTTGCCTAGGGCACCATCACCGAAAGATTGTTGGAGAACCTAGTCAATGGCATTGAGGGTTTCAACGATTGAAGAAGGGGGCCAGGGGGCATGTGCACATGATATTTAATGGGTGCTAGTCCTTAGCCCTTATATTGACCCCTTATCCCCCAAAGAACCTCAACAACTCACAACCCCTTAAAAAAGCATAAGAGCTTTTATAGGTTTGCAACCAGTAGCCATTCAAGTGTTTAAAATAGGGATGCTTTTTTCAAATGGCCATAAGATCTTCTACACTATGAGTTCTTAGCTAAATTTTTTTATGGATGCCTACAAAAATACAAGTATCATGTATACTAAATTTAGGGGCAAAAATCCTTTTAAAAGAATTTTAAAAAATCCCAAACCATGAAAAATTTTAAAAATCATGAAAAACAAAAAATGAGTCATCTTGCCATGAAACTTCACATGAAGGCATAGGGGACTGTTATATGAATTTACAAGCCATAAAAATGGCACTGGCATGGAAAAAATATGAAGATGTGCTTGAACCCAACTATTACCCAGTCATGGTCTGCATGATGCATGGCCTAGCATGTACCAATAATATTTGAGGGAATTACCTACACTAAGGGCTAACATGTGTCACTGGTAATCAAAGCATGTGCCAAGACCAAAGGCCAACATGTCTTGATGGCAATTGAGGAATGTGCATATGTCATAGTCTGTAAGCTAGTCTAAAACCAAGAGTTCTTTTTTAGTAGAGAAATAGTTCCAATTCTAGTAGGACAAGGTCTAAAAGCTAGGCAGACCAAGCCTTGAGGTGTACTAAAAGTCCAGGTCATGAGGAATTAGCCTAGAATAATGGAATAGGTAGTGATCAAGACTCTAGAGGCTTAGGCCTAATGTTCAGGTTTGACAGAATTAAGCTAAGCCTAGGGGTGTGTGTGTGTGTTAGTTAGCATTTTATGAATTTATAGGCAATGATCAAGACTCTAGAGGATTAGGCTCGATGTTCAGGTTTGGCAAAATTGAGCCAAGCCTAGGTGCGGGTGTTGGTTAGCATTTTATGAATTTACAAGCCATAAAAATGGCATTTGCATGGTAAAAATATGAAGATGTGCTTGTGTCATTGGTCAAGAGTCAAGCTTCAAGTTCGCACAACTCCAAGACTCAAGAATGGACTCTTTTGCATCCCAAATTAGCCTAACATAAGAAATAGTGTATGGACACTTTAGACTATAAGGCTTGGCCACTTAGTAAGTTACAAAATGAAAGGCCACAATAAGTGCTTACAGAAAGGCTAACAAAAGAATAAAACAAGGTTTAAGGTAAAAGTAAGGATGTTATTACTCAATGGTTCTAGTGTGTGTACAATAAGGATAAGAATCTCTCTATTTATAACTGAGTCCCCCTTATAATTAGTGCCAAGATACATTTCTAAACTCTAGGGATTACACTGGCTTGAATCCTATGATTTTAGGAGATAAGATATAATTTTTTATTCTAAGGGATTGGTGTTGCTGCATAATCTTTGAGTTGATAATATCATGCTAAATATTAGGCCTTCTAGAAACTAATCCTCCTAGGATTGTGTTCAGGTGTGCCCATACTTGGGCTCGACCATGTACCTACTCCTTAATCATTAATGTTCTTACCTAGGTTTGATTAGATGCTAGTGCAATGCTCATCAATGCCTACCCCTGGGCCTAGCTTAATCCTACCCAAACTAAACACCTTTCCTAGGCCTTTAGAGTCTTTATCACTACCTATCCCATTATTTTGGGCTAGTTCCATATGACCTAGACATCTAGTGAACCTCAAGGCCTGGTCTCCTTAAATGTCAAACTCTATCTCGTTAGAACTTGAACTGCTACTTAACTTGAAGAGAATACTTTGGCTTGTACTAGCTTATGAACCTTGACACTTGAACCCACCTACTGCTTGGTTATGGTGCACATGGCGCATGACTATGGCCTAGGATACTTGCACTTAGTGCACGGCCTAGCATGTGCCGAGGGTGTTCGAAGGAACTACTCGCACAAAGGGCTAGTATATGCCAATGATGGTTGAAGCATATGCTAAGACCAAAGGTGAACATGTCCCGATGGCAGTCCAGGCATGTGCATGTGCCATGGTTTGCAAGCTAGTCCAGGCTTAGAGGCTCTTTTTTAGTCGAGCAACAGTTCCAATTCTAGCAAGACAAAGTCTGATAGCTAGGGAGACTAGGCCTTGAGGCATACTGGAAGTTTAGGTCATAGGGAAGTAGCCCAAAATAGTGGTAAGAGCAGTGATCAAGACTTTAATAGCTCAAGCACGATGTTCAAGTTTAGTGGAAATGAGCCAAGCCAAGGTGCAGGAGCTAGTAAGCATTATATGAATTTACAAGCCATAAAAATGGCATTAGCATGGCAAAAGTATAAAGATGTGCATGAACCCATCTACTACTCGATCATGGTACGCATAGTATATGACCTAAGCCCAGGATACCTATGCTTGGTGTATGGCCTAGCATGTGCCATTGGTGTTCAAGGAAACTACTTGCACAAAGGGCCAGCATGTGCCAATGGTGGTTGAAGCATGCACGAAGGCCAAGGGCCAGCATCTTTTAATGGTGGTCAAGGCATATGCATGTGTCATAATTCATAAGTTGATCCAGGCCTAGGGTTCTTTTTGAGTCAAGGAGCAATTCTAGTTCTAATAAGAAAAAGGGTTCGATTATAAGGGGAACTAGCCTTTGAAGCCTACTGGAGGCCCAGGTCATAAGGAACTAGCCCAAAATAGTGGTACGAGCAGTGATCAAGACTCTAGAGGCTTTAGCACGGTGTTCGGGTTTGGCAAAATTGAGCCAAGCCTAAGTGTGGGCACTAGTGAGTGCTTATGTGAGTTTATAGGCCATAAAAATGGCATTGGTATGGCAGAAATGTAAAGATGTGTAGGAACCCACTGATTGCCCAATCATGGTATGCATTGTGTGAGGCTTGGGCCCAGGATACTCATGTGTGGTGCATGGCCTAGCATGTGTCAATGGTGTTCAAAGGAACTACTCACACAAAGGGCTAACATGTGCTATTGGTGGTCGAAGTATGTGCCAAGACCAAGGGCCAACATATCCTGATGGTGGTCAAGGCATGTACTTATATCATGGTTTGCAAGCTAGTCCAGGCTCAAAAGTTTTCTCTAAGTTGAGGAACAGTTCCAATTCTAGTAGAAAAGGTTCCAACTACTAGGGGGAGTAGGCCTTGAGACCTACTGGAGGCCCAGGTTGTGGGGCACTAGCAAATAATAGTGGTATGGGCAGTGATCAAAACTCTAAAGGCTCAAGCATGGTGTTCGGGTTCCAAGAAATTGAGCCAACCTTAGGTGTAGGTGCTAGTGAACATTTAGATGAATTGACAAGTCATTAAAATGGCATTCGTATGGCAAAAATGTAAAGATGTGCCTGAACCCACCAACTGCTCGATAGTAGTGTGCATGGTATATGTTCTAGGCCTAGGATATCACATTCAGTGCATGGCCTAGCATATGCCAATGGTGTTTAAAGGAACTACTTATACAAAAGGCTAGCATGTGTTGATAGAGGTCAAAGCATGTGCAAAGACTAAGGGCCAACATGTCTCAATGGTGGTCGAGGCAAGTGCATGTGTCATGATCTAAATGCTGGTCCATGACCCAATGTTCTCTCTGAGTCAAGGAGTAGTTCCAGTTCTAATAAAAAAAGGTCTAATTGCCAAGGGGACCAAGCCTTAAGGCCTATTGGAGGCCTAGGTTGAGGGCACTAGCCTAGAATAGTGGTATAGGCAGTGATCAAGACTCTAGAGGCTCAGGCACAGTGTTTAAGTTTTATAGAATTGAGCCAGGCTCAGGTGTAGGCACTGGTGAACACTTAGATGAATTGAGGCATGTGTATGTGTCATGGTCTGAGAGCTAGTCCAAGCCCAAGGGTTCTCTTTAGTTGAGAAATAGTCTCAATTCTAGTATGATAGGGTTTGACTACCAAGCAAACCAAGCCATAAGGCTTACTAGAGTCCTAGGTCATAGGGAACTACCAAAAACAATGGTATGGACAGTAATCAAAACTCCAGAGACACAAGCAAGGTTTTTAGGTTTGGTAGAATTGAGCTAGGTCCGGGTACGTGCGCTTGTGAGCAATGTGTGGTCACACAATCAAACCTAGGTGCAGGCACTGATGATCAAGGTGTTAGCGCACAATCAAACCCATGTGCGGGATTGCCTAAACATAGTCCTAGGAAGATCAAATTTGTGGGCTTCTAGAATGCCTAATACTATAGTACAATCTTTGACAAGCTAGAATTATGCTAAGCACTTGAGTCTCGTAGGTTGATAATTTTTTACAAGTGCCAGCATCTAGCGATGGTGTTCGAGGTAGCATTCTGAACTAAGAGGCTATCATTTGCTAATGTATTTGAGGAAATAATAGGCCAACATCTGCCAATGGTGTTGGATGTGATTGCCCGTACAGACCAAAGGCCAAGTTCTGTCAATGGTGTGCAGGCAGAACTGATCCAAGGGCCAGTTGCACCAAGGGTGAGCCTATTCCTATAATAAATACCAAAGGCATTTGGTTGTCATTTACTTGGATGCTTGAGGTAGGGATGTCATCCACCAGTCCAATTGATTGCAATGGAGAACACCATTCATCCCCTAGCCCAAAGAGGTATGGTTTAAAAAAATAAAGTGAATAAACTTCAATGGGTGTGAAGGGAAAGAATGAATTAAAGCAACAAAGGGCTAAATGTTAGTGGATCATGGCACAGTGGCAGCAAGGCCACTCTACCACTTACAGTACTCCATCACATAATTAAGTCATCTACAAAGGATTCTATCTGTCACTTTGTGGGAATTAAGCTCTAAGGAGGCTCGCATAATTTGTTCACCTTAGAGGTTGCACCTACAACATGTACCTTTGGGGGCCATAGGCTTCTACTGTGGGTTGACAATCGGGTGACAAGCACATACATCATTTTTAGCCCAAATTCTAACTTAGAGGTGTTCAGTCATAATCTAGCACATGGTAGCTTTGCACCATTAACATTTAACCAAGCACGATGACCAATTGTGTGAATCAACAATTCCTCTCTACTAGGTTGAATTACTATTGCGACACTGCCATCAATAAGGTAAAACTAACCTATCTCATATTAGTCTAAACCCAACTCATGTTTTCTATTAGTGGGTGAACAATCCAACACTTGGTGAATTTGGCTTCACAATGATAGGAAAAGTTGGTATCGAAGGATCAAAAAGCAATGTTGCTACGCATGCTTAGCTACCACTAGCCAGTTATCCCTATGGTAACTTTTCTGACACCCCTAGCTTCAAATTCCAAAGGTATAAAGGATTGATAGGCCATGCTTTCATAATTCATATTCGTACCAAAAATCAAAATCAAATAAGCTTTTACCCTTTTGTTCCACATATGTTTTCTGTTCTCATTGAGCTCATCTTAGGACACCTGTATTATCTTTTAACAAATTTACCTTCCCAGCCAAACTCCCCACCTAAGAATGTTTTTTGCCTAGATTGACTAACTGAGGCTGGCCTTAGGTCCAAAAAAAGGGTCGTGCCTTACTTTCGATTCATAAAATAAGTAAAATAACGTTAAAAGTAGTGGTATTTCAATTTCATTTGAGGTCTCCCACTTATCCTAGACCTCTCAAGTCATTTCACAAAGTTAGACTAAAGTCAACTTAATAAGGTCTTCTCTTTCTATTAATTCTACCAAGCCTGTTCCCTTGGCTTTGGTTTCACTAGATGGTAGACAGGGACAATGGGAACCTCATTAATCCATTAATGTGCATCACTAATTAGATGACAAGGCATTTGGCTACTTTAAAAGAGTCATAGTTACTTCTGTCATTTACCCATGCTTGGTTGAATTTCTTCACATTGACACTCAAAACACTGGGTAAAAATCACATTGTGTGAACATCCGTAATGACCATCACAATACTTTTCTTTTAATTAAACAATCAAATTCCCCTTGTCTGTATCGGTTCTGAGTTAACTATTCATCATCCGAGAAAAGCCCTTGAGGGAGCCTTTCCCAGTCCATCCCTTGATCAGCATGCAATGACCTACTCTCGCCATGGAAGCAACTCGAGTAGTGGTCAAGTAGCTGATGGTTTGACACTGGGACCCTTATGCCTAGCCCTTAGAGCCAATCCTTTTCTCGAGATTACAGATCCATTTTGTCAATTTCCTTTGCCTACATTGTTCCATCGACTAAAGGCTATTCACCTTGGAAACTTGATGGATTTATAAGTACAATTAGACACGGATAGTATGATCTTTTAGGTTTTTAAGGGCCGTTGAGGGTTTACCAAACACCACGTGATGTGTGGTGCTCTTTCAACCATTTCTAAGGTGGGTAGGCAGTTAAACAAAAAAGATAACTCTTCTCGAGGCCCTGCCGATGACTCCAAACTCCCTAACATTGCCATTAGCCTCCGCATTCTGGCTAAGGAATTTTAACCTGATTCCTTTTCAAAGCTCGCACTTAATACACTGTTGGACTAACTCCCCCCATTCTTAGGATCAACTAATCCATGTTCAAGTGCTGTTCACATGGAACCTTTCCCCTCTTCGACCTTCAGAGTTCTCATTTGAATATTTGCTATTTATTTCAAATAGTTATAACCTTTTGTTTTGTGATAAACAAATTGTTTATGTCCATACAAGCTTATTTGAAATAAAATAATACTAGTTTATTAATATTTCAAAAATTAATAAATAAAAGATTTATAAAATGAATCTGTTTACTAAGTAAGCTCAAATTATTATGACTATTTGAGCAATTTTTTATTTCAAAAAGTTAGGATCTTTTGTTTTGTCATAAAACAATTGTTTCTATTCATATAAGTTTATTTAGACTAAAATAATACTACTTTATTAATATTTTGCAAGTTAATATGTAGGAGATTTAAAAAATATATGTTTATCGAACAAGTTCAAATAGTTATATCCATTTGAACAATTATCCATTTTAAATTATTATGACCTTTTGTTTTGTGGTAAAAAAATTGTTTCTATTCATACAAAATTATTCAAAATAAAATAATACAAATTTATTAATATTTTGAAAATTAATAAGAGATTTAAAAACTAAATCTATTTACTAAACCAATTCAAATAGTTATAACTATTTAAACAATTATCTATCTCAAATTGTAATGATCTTTCTTTTGTCATACAACAATTGTTTCTTTTCACATAAGCTTATCCGATTAAAATTATACTAATTTAATAATATTCTAAAAATTAATAATTAAGAGATTTAAAAAATAAATATGTTTGTCGAACCAATTTAAATAGTTAAGACTATTTGAACAATTATCTATTTCAAATCGTTCTAACCTTTTGTTTAGTCATAAAACTATTATTTTAGTTCATACAAACTTATTCAGAATAAAATAATACTAATGTATTAACATTCAAAAAATTAATAAGTAAGAGATTTAAAAAAATAAATATGTTTACTGAACAATTTTAATTAGATATGACTATTTGAACAGTTATCTATTTAAAATAGTTTTAACTTTTTGTCTTGTCATAAAACAATTGTTTCAATTAATAACGTATCCAAAATAAACTAATACTACTTTATTAATATTTTAAAAATTATTAAGAAAGAGATTTAAAAACTAAAGTTGTTTTCTAAAGTAATTCTAATAGTTACGACTATTTGGACAAATATCAATCTCAAATCATTATGATCTTTATTTTGTCATAAAACAATTGTTTCTGATCATACAAGTTAATTCAGATAAAAATAATACTAATTTAATAATATTTTCAAAATTAATAAATAATTAAAAAAATAAATATGTTTGCTGAATCAATTTAAATAGTTAAGATTATTAGAATAGTTATCTATTTCAAATCATTTTGACCTTTTGTTTAGTCATAAAATAATTTTTTAGTTTAAACAAGCTTATTCGAAAGAAAATAATACTAATTTATTAACTTTCCAAAAATTAATAAGGAAAAGATTTAAAAAAATAAATCTGTTTACTGAACAAGTTCAAATAGTTATAACTATTTAAATAATTATCTATTTAAAATCGATATGAACTTTTGTTTTGTCATAAAACAATTGTTTTAGTTCACAAAAGTTTATCCAAAAAAAAATAATACTACTTTATTAATATTTTAAAAATTAATAAGAGATTTAAAAAATAAATCAGTTTACTAAATCAATTTTAAATAATTATGGATATTTAAATAATTATCTATTTTATTACCTTTCATTTTGTTATAAAACAACCGTTTTTCAACATACAAGCTTATTTGAAATAAAATTGTTAGTACTTTTTGTTTTGTCATAAAACAATAATTTTGAACATACAAGTTTATTTGACATAGAATAATACTAATTTATTAATATTTCAAGAATTAATATGAGATTCAAAAAAGAAATCTATTTACTGAATTAGTTCAAACAATTATGACTATTTGAACAATTATCTATTTCAAATTGTTACAACTTTTTTGTTCTGTCATAAAATAATTATTTCTGTTCATATAAATTTATTTCGAATAAAATAATACTAAATTAATAATATTCTAAAAATTCATAATAAAAAATAAATTTGTTTATCAAACCAGTTCAAATAGTTAAGACTATATGAATAATTATCTATTATTTTAAATCATTATAACCTTTTGTTTTGTTATAAAACAATTATTTCAACCTATCCAAGTTTATTCATAATAAAATAAAACTAATTTATTAATATTTTAAAATTTTATAAGAGATTTAAAAAATAATGTTATTTATGGAACCACTTCAAATAATTATACTTATTTGAACAACTATATATTTTAATTTGTTATAACCTTTTGTTTTCTCATAAAATAATTATGTCTATTCATACAAGCTTATTCAAAATAAAATAATACTAATATAATAATATTTTGACAATTAATAACTAAGAGATTTAAAAAATAAATTTATTTAACTATTTGTACTAGTCAGGCCAGTAGATTCATTTTTTAAATCCGTTATTTATTAATTTTTAGAATATCAATAAATTAGCATACTTTATTCTGAATAAGACTATATCAATAGAAACAATTGTTTTATGACAAAACAAATGGTTATAATGATTTGAAATAAATAATTGTTCAAATTGTTATAACTACTTGAATTGGTTTGGTAAATAGATTTATTTTTTAAAATCTCTTATTAATTTTCAAAATATTAAAAAATAAATGTTATTTTATTCAAAACAAACTTATATGAACAGAAATATTTATTTTACGACAAAACAAAAGGTTATAACGATTTGAAATAGATAATTATTCATATATCCTTAACTATTTGAATTAGTTCGACAAAAAAATTTACTTTTTAAATCTCTTAGTTATTGATTTTCATAATATTATTAGATAAGTATTATTTTATTCCGAATAAGCTTATGTGAACATAAATAATTATTTTATGATTTGAAATATATAATTATTCAAATAGTAATAACTATTTAAACTAGTCCGATAAGTATATTTATTTTTTAATTCTCCTACTTATTAGTTTTTGAAATATTAATAAATTAATATTATTTTATTCCAAATAAACTTGTATGATTAAAAAAAATTGTTTTATAACAAAATAAAAAGTTCATAATGATTTCAAATAGATAATTGTTTGAATGGCCATAATTATTTAAACTAATTCGATAAACTGATTTATTTTTTAAATCTCCAACTTCTCAATTTTTGAAATATTAATAAAGTAATATTATTTTATTTTGGATAAGTTTTATTAAACTAAAATAATTGTTTTATGATAAAACAAAAGTTTATAACAATTTTAAATAGATAATTGTTCAAATAATCATAACTATTTGAACTTATTCAGTAAATAGATTTATTTTTTTAAATTTCTTGCTTATTAATTTTCTAAATATTAATAAAATTATATTATTTTATTTCAAATTAGCTTGTATGAACTGAAAAAAAAAATTTTCTGACAAAACAAAAGGTCAGAATGATTTGAAATAGACAATTATTCTAATAGTCTTAACTATTATAATTGGTTTGGCAAGCACATTTATTTTTTAAATCTCTTACTTATTAATATTTAGAATTTATTAGTTTAGCATTATTTTATTTAGAATAAGCTTGCATGAATAGAAACAATTTGTTTTATGACAAAACAAGATCATACTATTTGAGATAGGTAATTGTTGAAATAGTCATAACTATTTAAACTAGTTTGGTAAACAAATTTAGCTTTTAAATGTCTTATTAACTTTTGAAATATTAATAAATTAGTATTACTTGATTCTGAATAATTTTGTATGAATAAAACAATTGTTTTACAACAAAACAAAATGCCATAATGATTTGAAATAGATAATAGTTCAAATGGATATGACTATTTGAATTTGTTTGGCAAACATATTTATTTTTTAAATCTCCAACTTATTAAGTTTTAGAATATTAATAAATTAGTATTATTTTATTTCAAATAAACTTGTATCAATAGAAACAATTGTTTTATGACAAAACAAAATATCATAATGATTTGCAATAAATAATTGTTCAAATAGTCATAACTATTTGAACTCGCTCGTTAAACATATTTATTTTTTAAATCTTTTACTTATTAATTTTTAGAATTTTAATAAATTAGTATCATTTCTATTCTGAATAAGTTTTTATGAGCAAAAACAATTAGTTTATGATGAAATAAAAGATCATATGATTTGAAATAGATAATTGTTCAAATAGTCATAACTATTTGAATGTGTTCAAAAAACATTTTTTTTCTTATTAATTTTTGGAATATTAATAAATTTAAATTATTTTATTCAAAATAAGCTTGCATGAACAAAACCAATTATTTTGTGGCAAAACAAAAGGTCATAATGTTTTAAAATAGATAATTGTTCATATAGTCATAACTATTTGAACTTATTTGGTAAATGGATTTTTTTTTGTTCTCTTACTCATTAATTTTTGGAATATTAATAAATTAGTATTATTTTACTTCAAATAAACTTATATGAACTGAAACAATTGTTTTATTACAAAAGAAAAAGTCATAATGATTTGAAATAGATAAATATTTAAATAGTCATGACTATTTGAACTTATTTGGCAAACAAATTTATTTTTTTAAATCTTTTACTTATTAATTGTTGAAATATTAATAAATTAATATTATTTTAATTTAAATAAACTTGTATAAGCAGAAATAATTGTTTTATGAAAAACAAAAAGCCATAACAAGTTGAAATAAATAATTACACAAATAGTCATAACAATTTGAACTTGTTTGGTAAACAAATTTATTTTTTACATCTTTTACATTTTTAATTGTCTTAATATTAATAAATTTGAATTATATTATTTGAAATAAGATTGTATGAATAGATAAAATTCTTTTGTGACAAAACACTAGGTTATAGCAATTTCAAATAGATAATTGTTCAAACAGTCATAATTATTTAAACTTTTTCAGTAAACAGATTCATCTTTCTAAATTTCTTTATTATGAAATTTTGAATTACTAATAAATTAGTATTATTTTATTTTGAATAAGCTTATATGAACTGAAACATTTCTTTTATGACAAAACAAAATGTCATAACGATTTGAAATAGATAATTATTCAAAAAATCATGATTATTTGATCTAGTTTAGTAAACATATTTATTTTTTAAATTTTACTTATCAATTGTTGAAATATTAATAAATTAGTATTATTTTAGTCCAAATAAGCATGTATGAATAGAAACAGTTATTTTATAACAGAACAAAAAGTCATAAGATTTAAAATAAATAATTGCTCAAATAGTCAAAACTATTTGAACTAGTTTGATAAATAGATTTATTTTTTAAATCTTTTATTAATATTTGAAATATTAATAGATTAGTATTATTTTAGTCCAAACAAATTTATATGAACAAAAGCATTTGTTTTATGACAAAACAAAAGGTCATAATGATTTGGAATAGATAATTGTTCAAATAATCATAATTATTTGAACTGGATAGGTAAATAGAATTATTTTTTAAATCTTTTACTTATTCATTTTTGAAATAGTAATAAATTCATTTTCTTTTATTCCAAGTAAACTATTATGAATTCAAAAAAACTTATTTTATGACAGAACAAAAGGTCATAACGATTTGAAATCGATAACTATTCATATAGTCTTAAATATTGGAACTGATTCGGCAAATAAATTTATTTTTTAATTCTCTTAGCTTTTAATTTTCATAATATTATTATATTAGTATTATTTTATTTCGAATAAGCTTGTATGAACAAAAATAATTCTTTTATGACGAAACAAAAGGTTATAACAATTTGAAGTTTATAATTGTTCAAATAGTCATTGCTGTTTGAACTAGTTTGGTAAATATATTTATTTTTCAAGTCTCTTACTTATTAATTTTTAAAAGATTAATAAAAAGTATTATTGTATTCCGAATAAAATTGAATGCTCAAATACAATTGTTACATGATAAAACAAATGGTCATAGTGATTTCAAATAGATAATTATTCATATAGTCTTAACTGTTGAAGCTACTTCAGCAAACAAATTTATTTTTTAAATCTCTTAGTTATTAATTTTGGGAATATTATTAAATTAGTATTATTTTATTCCAAATAAGCTTATATGAATTGAAACAATTATTTTACGATAGAACAAAAGGTTACAACAATCTAAAATAGATAATTGTTTAAATAAGAACTGATTCAGTAAATAGATATATTTTTAAATCTCCTTCCTATTAATTTTTGAAATTTTAATAAATTAATACTATTTTATTCCAAATAGGCTTGTATGATGAAAAACAATTATTTTATGAAAAAACAAAAGTTTGTAATGATTTGAAATATATAATTGTTCAAATGGCCATAATTATTTGAACTAGTTCGATGTATTTTTTAAATCTCTAATATATCAATTTTTGAATTATTAATAAAGTAATATTATTTTATTTCAGATAAGCTTTTATAAATTGAAAAAATTGTTTTATGATAAAACAAAAGGTCATATTTATTTTAAATAGATAATTATTCAAATAGTCATAACTATTTATTTTTTAAAATTTCTTGTTTATTAATTTTTTGAATGCTAATAAATTAGTATTATTTTATTTTGAATAAGCATGCATGAACTAAAAATACTATTTTATGACAAGCGAAAGGTCAAAATGATTTGAAATAGATAATTGTTCTAATTTTCTTATCTATTTGAATTAGTTTGGCAAACACATTTATTTTTTAAATATTTTATTAGAATATTATTAATTTATCAATATTTTACTCCAAATAAGCTTGTATGAACAAAAACAATTGCTTTATGACAAAAAATTATCATACCGATTTGAGATAGATAATTGTTCAAAAAATCATAATTATTTGAATTGGTTCAATATAAAGATTTATTTTTTAAATCTTTTACTAATTTTTGAAATATTAATAAATTAGTATTATTTTATTTTGAATAATTTTGTATGAATAGAAACAATTATTTTATGACAAAACAAAAGGTCATAACATTTCGAAATAGATAATTATTCATGTAGATATGACTATTTGAACTTATTCGATAAACAGATTTATTTTTTAAATCTCCTACCTATTAATTTTCAAAATATTAATAAATTAGTATTATTTTATTTTGAATAAACTTGCATGAATAGAAACAATTGTTTTATGATAAAACAAAAGATCATAACTATTTGAAAAAAATAATTGTTCAAACAAGCATAACTATTTGAACTTGCTCGGTAAATAGATTTATTTTTAAATCTTTTACTTATTAATTTTTGGAATATTAATAAACTAGCATTACTTATTTTGAATACACTTGTATGAATAGAAACAATTAGTTTATGACAAAACAAAAGGTCATAATTATTTAAAATAGATAATTATTCAAATAATCATAACTATTTGAACGTATTCATAAAACATATTTTATTTTTTAAAATTTTATTTATTAATTTTTGGAATATTAATAAATTTATATTATTTTATTTGAAATAAGCTTATATGAACAGAAATAATTATTTTATGATAAAACAAAATATCATAATGATTTGAAATAGAAAATTATTTATATAGCCATAACAATTGGAACTTGTTTGGTAAATAAATTTATTTTTTAAATCTCCTACTCATTAATTTTTGAAATATTAATAAATTAGTATTATTTTATTTTGAATTAGCGTATATGAACTAATATAATTGTTTTGTGATGAAATAAAAGGTCATAACAATTTGAAATAGATAATTATTCAAATAGTTATGACTATCAAAACTTGTTCAATAAACATATTTATTTTTAAAATCTGTTACTTATTAATTGTCAAAATATTAATAAATTAATATTATTTTAATTCATATAAGCTTGTATGAACAAAAAAATTATTTTATGACAAAACAAAAAAGTCATAATGATTTGAAATAAATAATTGTTCAAATAGTCACAACTATTTGAATTTATTCAGTAATATAGTTATTTTTTAAATCTTTTATTTATTAACTGAATATTAATAAATTTGTATTATTTTAATTGAAATAAGGTTGTATGAATAGAAAAAATTATTTTATAACAAAACAAAAGATTATAGCAATTTGAAATAGGTAATTGTTCAAATAATCATAATTGTTTTAACTTGTTCAATAAACAGATTTAGTTTTTAAATCTCTAACTTATTAATTTTTGAAATATTAATAAATTAGAATTATGCTATTCCGAATAAGCTTGTATGAATAGAAACAATTGTTTTGTGACAAAATAGAAGGTCATAACGATTTGAAATACATAATTGTTCAAATAGATATAACTATTTGCATTGGTTAAGCCAACAGATTCATTTTCTAAATCCGTTACTTATTAATTTTTAGAATATTAATAAATTAGCATTGTTTTATTCCAAATAAAATTGTATCAATAGAAATAATTGTTTTATGACAAAACAAATGGTCATAAAGATTTAAAATAAATAATTATTCAAATTGTTGTAACTAATTGAACTAGTTTGGTAAACAAATTTATATTTTAAATCTCTTAATAATTTTCAAAATATTAATAAGTTAATATTATTTTATTCCAAACAAACTTATATGGATAAAAACATTTGTTTTATGACAAAACAAAAGGTCATAACGATTTGAAATAGGCAAGTATTCATACAGCCTTTACTATTTGAACTGGTTTGGCAAACAATTTTTTTTTAAATCTCTTAGTTATTAATTTTAATAATATTATTAGATTAGTATTATTTTATTTTGAATAAGCTTGTATGAACATAAATAATTGTTATATAACAAAAGAAAAGGTTATAATGATTTGAAATATATAATTGTTCAAATAGTTATAACTATTTGAACTAGTTTGCTTAACAGATTTATTTTTTAAATCTCCTACTCATTAATTTTTGAAATATTAATAAATTAGTATTATTTCATTCCGAATAGGCTTATATGATGAAAAACAATTGTTTTATGACAAAATAAAAGTTCATAACAATTTGAAATAGATAATTGTTCAAATGGCCACAATTATTTGAATTGATTCGATAAATTGATTTATTTTTTCAATCTCCAACTTCTCAATTTTTAAAATATTAATAAAGTAATATTATTTTATTTTGGATAAGCTTTTATGAATTGACACAAATGTTTTATTATAAAGCAAAAGGTCATAATGATTTTAAATTGATAATTGTTCAAATAGTCATAACTATTTGAATTTGTTCAGTAAACATATTTATTTTTTAAAATTTTTTGCTTATTAATTTTTTGAATGTTAATAAAATAATATTATTTTATTTCGAATAAGCATATATGAACTAAAACAATTATTTTATGACTAAACAAAAGGTCAGAACGATTTAAAATAGATAATTGTTTTAATATTCTTAACTATTTGAACTGGTTCTACAAACACATTTACTTTTTAAATCTATTGCTTACTAATTTTAGAATATTATTAGTTTACCGATATTTTTACTTTGAATAAGCTTGTATGGATAGAAACAATTGTTTTATAACAAAACAATGATCATAATGATTTGAGATAGATAACTGTTCAAATAGTTATATTAATTTAAACTAGTTTGGTTAACAGATTTAGATTTTAAATCTCTTGTTAATTTTTGAAATATTAATAAATTAGTATTATTTTATTCTGAATAATATTGTATGAATAAAAATAATTGTTTTACGACCAAACAAAGTGTCATAATGATTTGAAATAGATAATAGTTCAAATGGATGTGACTATTTGAACTTATTTGGTAAACAGATTAATTTTTTAAGTTTCCAACTCATTAATTTTATCATATTAATAAATTAGTATTCTTTTATTTCGAATAAACTTGTATGAATAGAAACAATTATTTTATGACAAAAACAAAAGTTTATAATGATTTCAAATAAATAACTATTCAAATAGTTATAACTATTTAAACTTGTCTTGTAAACAAATTTATTTTTTAAATCTCTTATTTATTTTTGAACTATCATTAAATTAGTATTATTTTAATCCAAATAAGCTTGTACAAACAAAATAATTATTTTATGAGAAACCAAAAGGTCATAATGATTTGAAATAAATAATCATTCATTTAGTCTTAACTATTTGAACTTGTTTGGCTATTAGATTATTTTAATTTTCTTGGTTATTAAGTTTCAAAATATCATTAAATTATTATTATTTTATTTCAAATAAAATAGTATCAACAGAACCAATTGTCTGATGACAAAATAAAAGGTTATAATGATTTGGAATAAATAATTATTCAAATAGTTAAAACTATTTAAAATGGTTTGGTAAATAGATTTACTTTTTACATCTCTTATTGATTAATTTTCTAAATATTAATAAATTAGTAATAATGATTTGAAATTGATAATTGTTCAAATAGTCATAATCATTTGAACTGGTTCAGTAAATAAAATTATTTTCTAAATCTCTTACAAAATTTTGAACAATTAATGAATTAGTTTTATTCTATTTCGAATAAGCTTATATAAGCTGAAATAATTGCTTTATGAAAAAACAAAAGGTCATAACAATTTGAAATAAATAATTATACATATAGTCTTAACTGTTTGAACTAGTTTGAAAAATAGATTTATTTTCTAAAATCTCTTAGTTATTAATTTTTAGAATACTACTAAATTAGTATTATTTTATTTCAAAAAAGCCTGTAGGAATAGAAATAATTGTTTTATGATAGAATAAAAGGTTATAACAATTTGAAATAGATAATTATTCAAGTAGTCAAAACTATTTGAACTTGTTTGGTAAATAGATTTACTTTTTAAATCTCTTATTAATTCTTGAAATATTAATAAATTAGTTTTATTTTATTTCAAATAAGCTTAAATGTTGAAAAAAAATTTTTTAAGATAAAACAAAAGGTAATAACGATTCAAAATAGGTAGTTGTTCAAATGCCCATACTTATTTGAACTATTTGGATAAATTGATTTATCTTTTAAATCCCTTATTAACTTTTGAAATATTAATAAAGTAATATTATTTTTTTTGGGATAAGCTTATATGAGCTAAAATAATTATTTTATAATAAAGCATAAGGTCATAACAATTTGAAATAAATAATTGTTTATATAGTCTTAACTGTTTGAACTAATTGGGTAAACATATTTATTTTTAAATCTCTTACTTATTAATTTTATGAATATTACTAAATTAGTATTATTTTATTCTAAATAAGTTTGTATAAATAGAAATAATTATTTTATGATAGAACAATAGGCTATAACAATTTGAAATAGATAATTGTTCAAATAGTCATAACTATTTAAACTAGTTCAGTAAATAGATTTATTTTTTAAATCTCTTATTAATTACTAAAATATTAATAAATTAGTTTTATTTTATTTCAAATAAAATTGTATATTGAAAAAAAATTATTTTAAGACAAAATAAAAAGCAATAACGATTTGAAATAGGTAGCTGTTCAAATGGCCATAATTATTTGAACTATTTTGGTAAATTGATTTGTTTTTTAAATCTCTTATTAACTTTTGAAATATTAATAAAATAGTGTTATTTTATTTTGGATAAGCTTTTATGAACTAAAACAATGGTTTTATGACAAAATAAAAAGGTCATAACGATTTTAAATAGATAATTGTTCAAATAGTCATAACTATTTATACTTGTTTAGTAAACAGATTTAATTTTTCAAATCTTTTGCTTATTAATTTTTTTAATATTAATAAATTAGTATTATTTTATTCTGATTAAGCTTCTATAAACTAAAACAATTATTATATGACTAACCCAAAGGTCAAAATGATTTGAAATAGATAATTATTCTAGTAGTCTTAACTATTTGAACTGGCTCGACAAGCATATATTTTTTTAAATCTCTTATTAATTTTTTGAATATTATTAAATTAATATTATTTTTATCTAAAAACCTTGTATGATTAGAAACAATTGTTTTATGACAAAATAAGGATCATAACTATTTTAAGATTGATATTTGTTCAAATGGTCATAACTATTTGAATTGGTGCGAAAAACAGATTTAATTTTTAAATCTCTTGCTTACTAATTTTCAAAATATTAGTGAAGTAGTATTATTTGATTTCGAATAAGTTTTTTTGAACTGAAACAAATGTTTTATGACAAAACTAAAGGTCGTAATGACTTTGAATAGATAATTGTTTAAATGGTCAAATCTATTACAACCTGTTTGATAAACATTTTTTTTAATCTCTTACTCATTAATTTTTCAAATGTTAATAAATTGCTATTATTTTGTTTTGAGTAAGCTTGTATGAACTGAAATAATTATTTTATGACGAAACAAATGGTCAAAACAATTTGAAATAAATAATTGCTCTAATAGTATTAACTATTTGAATTGGTTCGACAAACACATTTATTTTTTAAATCTTTTATTAATTTTTGGAATATTATTAAATTAATATTATTTTAATCTGAATAAACTTGTATAAAAAGAAACAAACTATTTTATGACAAAATAAATATCATAATTATTTGAGATAAGTAATTGTTTAAATAATCATAACTATTTGAACTGTTTCCGTAAACATATTTAGTTTTTAAATCTCTTATTAATTTTCAAAATATTAATACATTAGTATTATTTTATTCTAAATAATTTTGCACAAATAGAAACAATTGTTTTATGACAAAATAAAAGATCATAACGATTTTAAATAGATAATTGTTCAAATGGACATAAGTATTTGAACTTGTTCAGTAAACAGATTTATTTTTTAAATCTCCTACCTATTAATTTTCAAAATATTAATAAATTAATATTTTTTTATTCCCAATAAACTTGTATGAATAGAAATAATTGTTTTATGACAAAACAAAAGATCATAACTATTTTAAATAAACAATTGTTCAAACAATCATAACTATTTGAAGTTGCTTGATAAACAAATTTATTTTTTAAATCTTTTACTTATCAATTTTTGGAATATTAATAAACTAGCATTATTTTATTTCAAATAGGCTTGTATGAATAGAAACAAATTCATTTTTGACAAAATAAAAGATCATAACCATTTGAAATAGATAATTGATCAAATAGTCAAACATTTGAATTTGTTCAAAAACTTTTTTTTTTAATTTTTACTCATTAATGTTTGGAATATTAAAAAATTTGTATTATTTTATTTAAAATAAGCTTGTATGAATAAAAAAAATTGTTTTATAACAAAACAAAAAGTTATGGCAACTTGATATAGATAATTGTTCAAACAATCATAACTATTTGAACTTGTTTAGTAAAAAAATTCATTTTTTAAATCTCTTGCTTATTAATTTTTTGAATATTAATAAATTAGAATTATCTTATTTTAGATAAGCCTGTACGAATAGAAACAATTTTTTGCAATAAAACAAATGGTCATAACAATTTGAAATAGATAATTGTTCAAACAGTCATAACTATTTGCACTCGTCAGGCTAACAAATTCATTTTTTAAATCCATTACTTTTTAATTTTTAGAATGTTAATAAATTAGCATTACTTTATTCCGAATAAGACTGTATGAATAGAAACAATTCTTTTATGACAAAACAAATAGTCATCACGATTTAAAGTAAATAATGGTTCAAATAGTTATAACTAATTCAACTGGTTTAGTAAACAAATTTATTTTTTAAATCTCTTACTTCTTAATTTTCAAAATATTAATAAATTAATATTATTTTATTCCAAATAAACTTATATGAACAAAAGCATTTGTTTTATGAGAAAACAAAAAGTCCTAATGATTTAAAATAAAGAATTGTTGATATAGTCTTAACTATTTGAACCGGTTTGGTAAATACATTTATTTTTTAAATCTCTTAGTTATTAATTTTTAGAATATTATTACATTAGTATTATTTTATTTTGAATAAACTTTTATGAACAAAAATAATTGTTTTATGATATAACAAAAGCTTATAACAATTTGAAATATATAATTGTTTAAATAGTCATAACTATTTGAACTAATTCAGTAAACAGATCAATTTTTTGCATCTCCTAATTATTAATTTCTAAAATATTAGTAAATGAGTATTATTTTATACCGAATAGGCTTGTATGATGAAAAATAATTATTTTATGATAAAACAAAAATTCATAATGATTTAAAATAGATAATTATTCAAAGGGCCAAAATTATTTGAATTGATTCTATAAACTAATTCATTTTTTAAATCTCTAACTTATCAAAATTTGAAATATTAATAAGTGATATTATTTTATTTTGGATAAGCTTTTATGTATAGAAACAATTTTTTTACAATAAAAATAAAAGGTCATAATAATTTTAAATAGATAATTGTTCAAATAGTCATAACTATTTGAACTTTTTGGTAAACAGATTTATTTTTTTAATTTCTTACTTATTAATTTTCTAAATGTTAATAAATTAGTATTATTTTATTTTGAATAAGCATGTATACATTAAAACAATTATTTTATGACTAAATAAGAGGTCAGAACGATTTGAAATAGATAATTGTTCTCATAGGCTTAATTATTTGAACTAGTGCAGTAAACACATTTATTTTTTAAATCCTTATTAGTTTTTGAAATAGTTATAAATTTGTATTATTTTATTCTAAATAATTTTGTATGAATACCAATTATTTTGAATAATTGGTATTATTTTATGTTAAAAAAAGAATGTCATAACAATTCGAAATAGATGATAGTTCAAATAGACATGACTATTTGAACTTGTTCGACAAACAAATTTATTCTTTAAATCTTTAACTTATTAATTTTTATAATATTAATAAATTAATATTATTTTATTCCAAATATAATTTTATGAATAGAAACAATTGTTTTATGATAAAACAAAAGATCATAATGATTTGAAATAAATAATTATTCAAATAGTCATAACTATTTGAACTCGCTTGGTAAAAAGATTTATTTTTTAAATCTTTTGCTTATTAATTTTTATAATTTTAATAAATTAGTATTATTTTTTCCAAATAAGCTTGCATGAATAGAAATAATTGGTTTATGATAAAACAAATGGTCATAACGATTTGAAATAAATAACTGTTCAAATAGTCATAACTATTTGAACGTGTTTAATAAAAAAATTCATTTTTCAAATTTTCACTTATAACTTTGGAATATTAATTAATTTATATTATTTTATTTGAAATAAGCTTGTATGAACAAAACCAATTGTTTTCTGACAAAACAAAAGGTCATAATATTTTTAAGGAGATAATTGTTCTGATAGTCATAACTCTTTGAACTTGTTTAGCAAACAGATTCATTTTTCTATTGCTCTTACTCATTAATTTTTGGAATATTAATAAATTAGTATTATTTTACTTCAAATAAACTTATGTTAACCGAAACAATTTTTTTATTACAAAACAAAAGGTCATAATGATTTGAAATGGATAATTATTCAAATAGTCATGACTATTTGAAATTGTTCGGTAAACATATTTATGTTTTAAATATTTTGCTTATTAATTGTCAAAATATTAATAAATTAATATTATTTTAATTTGAATAAGCTTGTATTAACAAAAATAATTATTTTATGACAAAATAAAAAGTTATAATAATTTGTTGTTCAAATAGTCATAACGATTTGAACTTTTGTGGTGAACTGATTTATTTTTTAAATCTTTTACTTATTAATTATCTGTTAGTAATAAATTTGAATTATTTTATTTGAATAGGCTTGTATAAATAGATGAAATCTTTTTATGACAAAACAAAAGGTTATAGCAATTCCAAATAGATAATTGTTTAAATTGTCATAATTATTTAAACTTATTCAATAAATAGTTTTATTTTTTAAATCTCTTAATTATTAATTTTTGGAATATTAACAACTTACTATTATTTTATTTCGAATAACCTTATATGAACTAAAATAATTTTCTTATGACAAAACAAAAGTCATAATAATTTGAAATAGATAATTATTTAAATAGTTATGACTATTCGATCTAGTTGGGTAAACATATTTATGTTTTAAAATTTTTAATTATTAATTGTCAAAATAATAATAAATTAGTATTATTTTAATCTAAATAAGCTTGTATGAATAGAAACTATTGTTTTATAGTGGAACAAAAAGTCAAAACGATTTGAAATAATTAATTGCTCAAATAGTTATAACTATCTGAACTAGTTTGATAAAAAGATTTATTTTTAAAATCTCTTATGAATTTTTGTAATATTAATAGATTTTTATTATTTTATTCTAAACAAACTTATATGAACAAAAACATATTTTATGACAAAACAAAAGGTTATAATATTTTGAAATAGATAATTATTTAAATAGTCATAATTATTAGAACTAATAATTTTAAGTAGATAATTGTTCAAATAATAATAACTATTTAAGCTTTTTGGTAAACATATTTATTTTTCAAATCTCTTGCTTATTAATTTTTTGAATGTTAATAAATTAGTATTATTTTATTCTAAATAAGCTTGTATGAACTGAAACAATTATTTTATGTGTAAATAAAGGGTTAGAATGATTTGAAATAGATAATTATTCTAATAATCTTAACCATTTGAAATGATTCGGCAAACACATTTATTTTTTAAATCTTTTACTGATTAATTTTTGAAATATTATTAAATTTGTATTATTTTAATCTAAATAAGCTTCTATGATAAGAAAATAGTTTTTTTATGACAAAACAAAGACCATAGCGATTTGAGATTGATATTTGTTCAAATGATCATAACTATTTGAACTGGTTTGGAAAATAGCTTTAGTTTTTAAATCTCTTGCTTAATAATTTTTGAAATATTAATGAAGTAGTATTATTTTATTTTGGATAAATTTTAATGAATTGAAACAATTGTTTTATGACAAAACAAAAGGACATAATGATTTTAAATAGATAATTGTTCAAATGGTTATATCTATTTAAACTTGTTACATAAACATATTAATTTTTTTAAATCTCTTGCTTATTAATTTTTTGAATATTAATAAATTAGTATTATTTTATTTCAAATAAGCTTGTATAAATTGAAATAATTTTTTTATGACTAAACAAAAGGTTAGAATGATTTGAAATAGATAATTGTTCTAATAGTCTTAACTATTTGAACTAGATCGACAAAACACATTTATTTTTTATTATTAAATTAGTATTATCTTAATTGGAATAAGCTTATATGAAAAGAAACAATTATTTTATGACAACATAAAGATCATAACAATTTGAGATAGATAATTGTTCAAGTAGTCATAACTATTTGAATTGATTCAACAAACAGATTTAGTTTTTAAATCTCTAATTAATTTTTAAAACATTAATAAATTAGTATTATTTTATTATAAATAATTTTGTATGAAGAGAAACAATTGTTTTATGACAAAAAAATCTCATAATGATTTGAAATAGATAATTATTCAAAGGGACATAACTATTTGAACATGTTTGGTAAATAAATTTATTTTTTAAATCTCCAACCTATTAATTTTTAGAATATTAATAAATTAGTATTATTTTATTTCAAATAAAATTGTATGAATAGAAACAATTATTTTATGACAAAACAAAATATCATAACTATTTGAAATAAATAATTATTCAAACGATCATAACTATTTAAGTTTGCTTAATAAACAGATTTTTTTTAAAATCTTTTACTTATTAATTTTTGGAATACAAATAAATTAGTATTATTTTGTTTCGAATAAGCTTGTATGAATAGAAACAATTGGTTTATGACAAAACAAAAGATCATAACTATTTGAAATATATAATTGTTCAAATAGTCATAACCATTTGAACGTGTTTAGAAGATAGATTTATTTTTTAAATTTCTACTTATTAATTTTTGAAATATTAATAAATTTATATTATTTTATTTGGAATAACCGTATATGAACAGAAACAATTGTTTTATGATAAAACAAAAGGTCAAAACAATTTGAAATAGTTAATTGTTCAAATAGTAAGAACTATTTAAACTTGTTCAGTAAACTAATTCATTTTTTAAATCTCTTACTCATTGATTTTAGGAATATTAATAAATTAATATTATTTTATTTCGAATAAGCCTATATGAACTGATACAATTATTTTAAAATCAAACAAAAGGTCATAACAATTTGAAATAGATAATTATTCAAATAGTTATGGCTATTTGGACTTTTTGGGTAAACATATTTATTTTTAAAATGTTTTACTTATTATTTGAGGAAATATTAATAAATTAATATTATTTTAATCTAAATAAGCTTGTATGAACAAAAATAATTTTTTATAAAAGAAAAGTCGTAATGATTTAAATAAATAATTATTCAAATAGTCATAACTATTTAAACTTATTTGATAAATAGATTTATTTTTTAAATCTTTTATTTTTTTAATTGTTTAAATATTAATAAATTTGTGTTATTTTATTTGAAATAAGATTGTATGAATAGCAAAAATTGTTTTATGACAAAACAAAAGGTTATAGCGATTTGAAATAGATAATTGATAAATAGTCATAACTATTTTAACTTGTTCAACAAATAGATTCATTTTTTAAATCTCTTACTTGCTAATTTTTGGAATATTAATAAGCTAGAATTATGTTATTTCAAATAAACTTGTATGAATAGAAATAATTGATTTGCGATAACACAAAAGATTATAATGATTTGAAATAGATAATTGTTCAAACAATCATAAATATTTGCACTAAGCAAACTAACAAATTCATTTTGAAATTCATTAGTTATTAATTTTTAGAATATTAATAAATTAGCATTATTTTATTTGAATAAGACTGTATGACTAGAAACAATTGTTTTATGATAAAACAAATGGTCATACTAATTTGAAATAAAATAATTGTTCAAATAGTTAAACTAATTAAACTGGTTTAATAAACAAATTTATTTTTTAACTCTCTTACTTATTAATTTTGAAAATACTAATAAATTAATATTATTTTATTTTGAACAAACTTATTTGAAAAAAAACATTCATTTTATGACAAAACAAAAGGTCATAATGATATGAAATCGATAATTATTTTTTAAATCTCTTGCTGATTATTTTTGAAATATTAATAGATTTGTTTTATTTTATTTCGAATAAGTTACTAAGAACTGAAAAAATTATTTTACGATAAAACAAAAGGTCATAACAATTTGAAATAAAGAATTGTTCATATAGCCTTAACTATTTAAACTGGTTCAAATAAATTTATTGGAATTTCTTAGTTATTAATTTTCATAATATTATTACATTATTATTATTTTATTATGAATAAGCTTGTACGAACAGAAATAATTGTTTTATGACAGAACACAAGGTTATAACAATTTGAAATATATAATTGCTCAAATAGTCATAACCTTTTGAACTAATTTGGTAAACAAATTTATTTTTAAATCTCCTACTTATTAATTTTTGAAATATTAATAAATTACTATTATTTTATTTTGAATAGGTTTGTATGATGAAAAACAATTGTTTTATGACAAAACAAAAGTTCATAACATTTAAAATAGATAATTATTCAAATGGCCATAATTATTTGAACTAATTCGATAAATTGATTTATTTTTTAAATCTCCAACTTATCAATTTTTAAAATATTAATAAAGTAATATTATTTTATTTTGGATAAGCTTTTATAAGCTAAAACAATTGTTTTATGATAAAATAAAAGGCCATAATAGTTTTAAATAGATAATTGTTCATATAGTCATAACTATTTAAACTTGTTCGATAAACAGATTTATTTTTTTAATTTCTTGCTTATTAATTTTTTGAATGTTAATAAAATAGTATTATTTTATTTTGAATATGCATATATGAACTGAATTAATTATTTTATGACTAAAGTAAAGGTCAGAATGATTTGAAACAGATAACTGTTCTAATAGTCTTAACTATTTGAACTGTTTGGCAAACACATCTATTTTTTAAATCCTTATTAATTTTTAGAATACTATTAATTTAGTAGTATTTTACATTGAACAAGCTTCTATGAATAGAAATAAATGTTTTAGGATAAAACAAAGATCTTACCAATTTCAAATAAATAATTGTTTAAATAGTTATAACTATTTGAACTGATTCGGTAAAGAGATTTAGTTTTTAAATCTCTTATTAATTTTTGAAATAGTAATAAATTAATATTATTTTTTTTATGAATAATTTTGTATGAATAAAATAATTGTTTTACGACAAAATAAAATATCATAACAATTTCAAATAGATAATAGTTCAAATAGACATGACTATTCGAACTTGTTCAATAAATAGATTAATTTTTTAAATTTTCAACTTATTAATTTTTAAAACATTAATAAATTAGTATTATTATATTTTGAATAAACTTGTATGAATAGAAACAATTGTTTTATGACAAAACAAAAGAGCATAATGATTTGAAGTAAATAATTGTTTAAATAGTCATAACAATTTAAACTCACTCAGTAAGCAAATTTTATTTTTAAATGTTTTACTTATTAATTTTGGAATATTAATAAATTAGTATTATTTTATTCAAAATAAGCTTGTTTGGAAAGAAATAATTCATTTATGACAAAACAATTGGTCATAATGATTTGAAATAGATAATTGTTCAAATAGTCATAATTATTTAAACATGTTTAGAAAATTAATTTATTTTTAAAATTTTTAATTATTAATTTTTGGAATATTAATAAATTTATATTATTTTATTTGAAATAAGCTTGCACGAACAAAACCAATTGTTTTACGACAAAACAAAATGTCATAATATTTTGAAATAGATAATTGTTCAAATAGTCATAACTATTTGAACTTGTTTAGTAAATAGATTCATTTTTTTAATTCTCTTGCTCTTTGATTTTTGGAATATTAATAAATTAGTATTAATTTATTTTAAATAAGTTTATATGAACTGAAACAATTATTTTATTACAAAACAAAAAGTCACAATGATTTGAAATCAATAATTATTCAAATAATCATGGCTATTTGAACTTCTTCGGTAAACATATTTATTTTTTAAATCTTTTACTTATTATTTGTCAAAATATTAATAAATTAATAATATTTTAATCCAAATAAGCTTGTATGAACAAAAACAATTGTTTTATGGTGAAACAAAAAAATCAAAAAAATTTGAAATAAATAATTGTTCAAATAGTCATAACGATTCAAACTTGTTCGGTAAATAGATTTATTTTTTAAATCTTTTACTTATTAATTGTTTCAATATTAATAAATTTATATTATTTTATTCAAAATAGGCTTGTATGAATAGAAAAAGTCATTTTATAACAAACAAAAAATTATAGTGATTCCAAATAGATAATTGTTTAAATAGTCATAATTATTTAAACTTATTCGACAAACAGATTCATTTTTGAAATCTCTTAATTATTAATTTTCATAATATTAATAACATAGTATTATTTTATTTCAAATAAGTTTATATGAATTGAAATAATTTTTTTTGACAAAACAAAAGGTCATAATGATTTAAAATAGATAATTATTCAAATAGTCATTACAATTTGATGTAGTTCGGTAAACATATTTATTTTTTAAGATTTTTACTTATTAATTTTTAAAATTTTAATAAATTAATATTATTTAATCTGAATAAGCTTGTATGAATAGAAACTATTGTTTATAGCAAAACAAAAATCCATAATGATTTGAAATAAATAATTGTTTAGATAGTCATAACTGTTTGAACTGCTTTGACAAATAGATTTATTTTTTAAATCTCTTATTGATGTTTGAAATATTAATAGATTAGTATTATTTTATTCTGAACAAACTTATTGAACATAAACATTTTTTTTATGACAAAACAAAAGTTTATAACAATTTGAAATAGATAATTGTTCACATAGTCATAATTATTTGAATTGATTAGGTAAATAGAATTATTTTTTTAATCTCTTATTTATTAATTTTTTAAATATTAATAAATTCATTTTATTTGATTCTTAATAAGCTAGTATGAATTGAAAATTATTGTTTTATAACAAGACAAACGGTCATAACAATTTGAAATAGATAATTGTTCATATAGTCTTAACTATTTAATGGGTTTGGTAAACAAATTTATTTTTTAAATCTCTAAGTTATTAATTTTTGGAATATTATTAGATTAGTATTATTTTATTTTGTATAAGCTTGTATGAATATCAATAATTGTTTTATGATAGAACAAAAGGTTATAACGATTTGAAGTATACAATTATTCAAATAATCGTAACTATTTGAATTGGTTCGGTAAACATATTTATTTTTTAAACCTCTTATTAAATTTTGAAAGATTAATAAATTAGTATTATTTTATTCAGAATAAGTTTGTATGATAAAAAAATAATTGTTATATGACCAAACAAAAGGTAATAACAATTTGAAATGGATAATTGTTGAAATGGCCATAATTATTTAAATTGATTTTATAAATAGATTCACTTTTTAAATCACTTATTAATTTTTGGAATATTAATAAATTAACATTACTTTATTTCAAGTAAGCCTATATGAACTAAAACAATTGTTTTATGACAAAATAAAAAGGTCATAACAATTTTAAATAGATAATTGTCCAAATAGTCATAACTATTTGAATTTGTTCAGTAAACAAATTTATTTTTTTAAACTCTTACTTATTAATTTTTGAAATAATAAGAAATTAGTATTTTAATTTGGATAAGCTTTAATGAACTGGAATAATTGTTTTATGTCAAAACAAAGGGTCATACCAATTTTAAATAAATAATTGTCTAAGTAGTCATAACTATTTGAATTTATTCGGTAAGCAAATTTATTTTTTCAAATCTTTTGCTTAGTAATTTTTTGAATGTCAATAAATTTAGATTATTTTATTGCAAATAAGCTTGTAAGATATAAAACAAATATTTTATGACTAAACAAAAGGTTCGATAAATAGATTTATTGTTTAAATCTGTTACTTATTAATTTTTGAAATATTAATCAATTAGTATTATTTTATTTTGAATAAGCTTATATGATAAAAAACAATTGTTTTATGAAAACAAAAGGTCATAATAATTTGAAATAGATAATCATTCAAGTGGCCATAATTATTTTAACTAATTCGGTAAACCGGTTTATTTTTTAAATTTCTTGCTTATTAATTTAGGAAATATTAATAAATTAGTATTATTTTATTCTATCTAAGCTTGAATTAATTGAAACAATTATTTTATGACAAATTAAAAGGTTATAATGATTTTAAATAGATAATTCTTAAAATAATAATAATTATTTAAACTTATTTAGCAAATAGATTTATTTTTTTAATCACTTTCTTATTAATTTTTCAAATGTTAATAAATTAGTATTAATTTATTCTAAATAAGCTTGTATGAACTGAAACAATTGTTTTGAGTCAATAAAAGGTCAAAATGATTTGAAATAGATAATTATTTTAATAGTCTTAATCATTTAAACTAATTCGATAAACAAGTTTATTGTTAAATCTCGTACTTAATAATTTTTAAAATATTTTTAAATTAATATTATTTTAATTTGAATAAGCTTGTACAAGCAAAACAATTCTTTTACGACAAAAGAAAAGGTCATAATGATTTGAAATAGATAATCATTCATATAGTCTTAACTATTTGAACTAGTTGGGTAATTAGATTTATTTTTTAATTTTCTTGGTTATTAAGTTTCGAAATATTATTAAATTAGTATTACTTTATTTTGAATAAAATAGTATAAATAGAACCAATTGTTTGCTGACAAAATAAAAGGTTATAATGATTTGAAATAGATAATTATTCAAATAGTCAAAACTATTTGAAATAGTTTGGCAAGCAGATTTACTTAAATCTCTTACTGATTAATTTTCTAAATGTTAATAAATTAGTACAATTTTATTTCAAACAAATTTATATTAATGAAAACAATTGTTTTATGACAAAACAAAAAAGTAATAACGATTTGAAATAGTTATAATTATTTGAACTAGTTTAGTAAATAGAATTAATTTCTAAATCTCTTATAAATTATAGAAATATTAATAAATTATTTTTATTCTATTTCAAATAAGCTTGTATGAGTTGAAACAATTATTTTATGACAAAACAAAAGGTCATAACAATTTGAAATAAATAATTGTTTATATAGTCTTAGCTATTTGAACTGGTTTGACAAACATATTCATTTTTTAAATCTTAGTTATTAATTTTTACAATATTATTAAATTAGTATTATTTTATTCTGAATAAGCTTTTATGAACAAAAACAAATTTTTATAATAGAAAAAAAGAGTTATAACAATTTGAAATAGATAATTGTTCAAATAGTCATAACTATTTGAACTAGTTTAGCAAACAAATTTATTTTTTAAATGTCTTATTAATTCTTGAAATATTAATAAATTAGTATTATTTTATTTCAAAAAAGCTTGCATGTTGAAATAAATAATTGCTCAAATAGGTATAACTATTTGAACTAGTTTAATAAATAGATTTAAGTTTTAAATCACTTATTAATTTTTGAAATATTAATATATTAGTATTACTTTATTTTGAACAAACTTATATGAATAAAAACATTTATTTTATGACAAAACAAAATTTAATAACGATTTGAAATAGATAAGTATTCAATTAGTCATAATTATTTGAACTGGTTACGTAAATAGAATTATTTTTTAAATTTGTTACTTATTAATTTTTGAAATATTAATAAATTCATTTTATTTTATTCCAAATAATCTAGTATGAATTAAAAAAAAAACTTATTTTATGACAAAACAAAAGGACATAATGATTTGAAGTAGATAATTATTCTATAGTCTTTAAATATTTGAACTGGTTCGATGAAGAAATTTTTTTTTAATTCTCTTAGTTATTAATTTTTGGAGTATTATTAAATCAGTGTTATTTTATTCCAAATAAACTTGTATGAATAAAAATAATTATTTTATGACAAAACAAAATGTTATAACGATTTCAAGTTTATAATTGTTCAAATAGTCAAAACTATTTGAACTAAGTCGGTAAACAGATTTATTTTTTAAATCTCTTATTAATTTGTGAAAGATTAGTAAATTAGTATTATTTTATTCTAAATAAGATTGAACTTTCAAATAAAATTGTTATATGATGAAGCAAAAGGAAATAATGACTTGAAATAGATAATTATTGACATGGCCATAATTATTTGAATAGATTCGACAAACAAATTCACTTTTTAAATCACTTACTTATTAAAATTTGAAATATTAATAAATTAGTTTTATTTTATTTCAAATAAGCTTGTACGAACTGAAACGATTGTTCTATGACAAAACAAAAGGTCATAACGATTTGAAACAGATAATTGTTCATATAGTCTTAACTATTAGAACTACTTCAGCAAACAATTTATTTTTTAAATCTTTTAGTTATTAATTTTTAGAATATTATTAAATTAGTATTATTTTATTTTGAATATGCTTATATAAACTAAAACATTATTTTGTAACTTAATAATAGGTTATAGTAATTGAAATAGATAACTGTTCAAATAGAAACCAATTTAGTAAACAAATTTATTTTTTAAATCTCCTACTTATTAATTTTTTAAATATTAATAAATTAGCATTATTTTATCCCAAATAGGCTTATATGATGAAAAACAATTGTTTTATGACAAAAGAAAAGTTTATAACGATTTGAAATAGATAATTATTCAAATGGCTACAGTTATTTGAATCAATTTGATAAACTGACTTAATTTTTAAATATCTAACTCATCAATTTTTGAAATTTTAATAAAATAATATTATTTTATCTCAAATAAGCTTTTTCAAACTGAAACAATTATTTTATGATAAAACAAAAAGGTTATATTTATTTTAAATTGATAATTGTTTAAATCATTATAACTATTTAAACTTTTTTGGTAAACAAATTTATTTTTTAAAATTTCTTGTGTTTTGATGTTCTACATGTTAATAAATTAGTATCATTTTATTTCAAATAATCATGTATGAGCTAAAAGAATTATTTTATGACTAAACAAAAGGTTAGAATGGTTTGAAATAGATAATTGTTCTAATAGTCTTAACTATTTGAACTGGTTCTATAAGCATATTTATTTGTTAAATCTCTTATTAATTTTTAGAATATTATTAATTTAGCAATATTTTACTCCGAATAAGCTAGTGTGAATAAAAACAATTATTTTATGACCAAATGAAGATCATAATGATTTGAGATAGATAATTGTTCAAATACTTATAACTATTTGAATTGGTTCGATAAATAGATTTTGTTTTTAAATCTCTTATTAATTTTTGAAATATTAATAAATTAGTATTATTTTTTCTGAATAATTTTGTATGAATAGAAACAATTTGTTTGATGATAAAACAAAGTGTCATAACTATTTGAAATAGATAATAGTTCAAATGGGTATGACCATTTGAACTTGTTTTGTGAACAAATATATTTTTTAAATCTCTAACTTATTAATTTTTAGAATATTAATAAATTAGTATTATTTTATTTCGAATAAATTTGTATTATTGGAAACAACTATTTTATGACAAAACAAAATATCATAACAATTTGAAATAAATAATTATTCAAATAGTCATAACTATTTGAACTCCTAGGTAAACAAATTTATTTTTTAAATCTTTTACTTATTAATTTTTGGTCTTTTAAGAAGTTATTTTTTCTTTTATTCTGAATAAGCTTTTATGAACAAAAATAATTGATTTATGATAAAACAAAAGGACATAACAATTTAAAGTAGATAATTGTTCAAATAGTCATAACTATTTGAACGTGTTCAAAAAATATACTTATTTTTTAAATTTTTACTTATTAATTTTTGAAATATTAATAAATTTATATTATTTTATTTGAAATAAGCTTGCATGAACAGAACCAATTGTTTTATAACAAAACAAAAGGCCATAATGTTTTGAAATAGATAATTGTTCTAATAGTCATAACTATTTAAACATGTTTGGTAAACATATTCATTTTTTAATTCTCTTACTCATTAATTTTGGAATATTAATAAATTAGTATTATTTTATTTCAGATAAGCTTATATGAGTTGAAACAATCGTTTTACTACAAAACAAAAGGTCACAATAATTTAAAATAAACAATTATTCAAATAGTCATGACTATTTAAATTTATTCAGAAAACATATTTATTTTTTAAATCTTTTACTTATTAATTGTTGAAATATTAATAAATTAATATTATTTTAATCCAAATAAGCTTGTATAAATAGAAACCATTGTTTTATGACAAAACAAAAAGTCATAACAATTTGAAATAAATAATTATTCAAATAGTTATAAAGATTTGAACTTGTTTGGTGAACATATTTATTTTTAAAATCTTTTACTTATTAATTGTCTTAATATTAATAAATTTGTATTATTTTATTAGAAAAAGGCTTGTATGAATAGGAAAAATCATTTTATGACAAAACAAAAGGTTATAGCAATTTCAAGTAGATAATTGTTAAAATAGTCACAATTATTTAAACTTGTTCAAAAAATATATTCATTTTTTAAATCTCTTAATAATTAATTTTTGAAATATTAATAACTTAGTATTATTTTATTTTGAATAAGCTTATATGAACTGAAATATTTTTTTTATGACAAAACCAAAGGTCATAACAATTTCAAATAAATATTTATTCAAATAGTCATGACTATTTGATCTAGTTCAATAAACATATTTACTTTTGAAAATTTTTATTTATTAATTGTTGAAATATTAATAAATTAGTATTATTTTAATCTGAATAAGTTTGTATGGATAGAAACTATTATTTTATAATAGAAAAAAATCATAATAATTTGAAATAAATAATTGCTCAAATAGTCATAACTATTTGAATTGTTTTGGTAAATAGATTTATTTTCTAAATCTCTTATTAATTTTTGAAATATTAATAAATTAGTATTTTTTTATTCTGAACAAACCTATACGAACAAAAATATTTATTTTGTGACAAAATAAAAGGTCATAATGATTTGAAATAGATAATTGTTCAAATAGTCATAATTATTTGAACTAATTAGGTAAACAAAATTATTTTTTAAATCTCTTACATATTAAATTTTGAAGTATTAATAAATTCATTTTATTTTATTCCGAATAAGCTAGTATTAATTGAAAAAATTGTTTTATGGCAAAACAAAAACAATTTGAAATAGATAATTGTTAATATGGTCTTAATTATTAGAACTAGTTCAACAAACAAATTTATTTTTTAAATCTTTTAGTTATTAATTTTCAAAATATTACTATATTAGTATTATTTTCTTTCAAATAAGCTTGTATGAATAGAAATAATTGTTTTATGACAGAACAAAATGGTTATAATGATTTGAAGTATACAATTGTTTAAATAGTCATAATTATTTGAATTGGTTTAGTAAACATCTTTTATTAATTTTTGAAAGATATAAATTAGTATTATTTTATTCGAAATAAATTTGTATGATCAAAAACAATTGTTATATAACCAAACAAAAGGTAATAATGGTTCGAAATACATAATTATTGAAATGGCCATAATTATTTAAACTGATATGGTAAACAGATTCACTTTTTAAATCTCTTATTAATTTTTAGAATATTAATAAATTAGTATCATTTTATTTCGAATAAGCTTGTATGAATTGAAACAATTATTTTGTAACAAAATAAAAGGTCATAACGATTTTCAATAGACAATTGTTCAAATAGTCATAACTATTTGAATTTGTTTTGTAAAAAAAATTATTTTTTTAAACTCTTACTTATTAATTTTTGAAATATTAAGAAATTAGTACTATTTTATTTTGGATAAGCTTTTATGAACTGAAACAATTGTTTTATATTAAAACCAAAGGTCGTAATGATTTTAAAAAAATAATTGTCAAATAGTCATAACTGTTTAAACTTGTTTAGTAAATAGATTTATTTTTTCAAACCTTTAGCTTATTAATTTTTTGAATGTCAGTAAATTTGGAATATTTTATTTTGAATAAGCTTGTAAGATATGAAACAAATATTTTATGACTAAACGAAAGGTAAAAAATTATTTGAAATAGATAATTATTCTAATAGCTTTAATTATTTGAACTAGTTCAGCAAATACATTTATATTATAAATCTCTTACTTAATAATTTTTGAAATATTATTAAATTAGCATTATATTTAATTGAATAACCTTCTATGATCAAAATCAATTATTTTATTACAAAACAAAGATCTAACGATTTGATATTGATAACTTTCTTGGTTATTAAGTTTCAAAATATTATTAAATTAGTATTAATTTATTCCAAATAAAATAGTATGAACATAACCAATTGTTTGATGACAAAATAAAAGGTTATAATGATTTGAAATAGATAATTATCCAAATAGTCAAAACTATTTGAAATGGTTTGGTAAACAGAGTCACTTTTTAAATCTCTTACTAATTAATTTTCTAAATATTAATAAATAGTATTATTTATTTTGAACAAACTTATATTAACAAAAACAATTGTTTTATGACAAAAAAAAGTATTAATGATTTGAAATAGATAATTTTTCAAATAGTTATAATTATTTGAACTGGTTTGGTAATAGAATTATTTTCTAAATCTCTTACTTATAAATTTTTGAAATATTAATGCATTAGTTTTATTCTGTTCTGAATGCACTTGTATGAGCTAAAATAAAAGTCATAACACTTTGAATAAATAATTATTCATATAGTTTTAACTATTTGAACAAAAAGTTATAACAATTTGAAATAAATAAATGTTAATAAATTATTATTATTTTATTTAGAATAAGTTTGTATGAACTAAAACAATTATTATATGATTAAACAAATGATTAAAATGATTTGACATAGATAATTATTCTAATAGTCTTAATTATTCGAATTGGTTCAGCAAACATATTTATTTTTGAAATCTCTTATTAATTTTTAAAATATTATTAAATTATTATTATTTTATCCAAATAAGCATGATGAGAAACAATTATTTTAAGAGAAAACAAAGATCATAATGATTTGAGAATGATATTTGTTTAAATAGTCATAACTATTTAAATTGATTCGAAAAATAGTTTTAGTTTTTAAATCGCTTACTTATTAATTTTTGAAATATTAGTAAAGTAGTATTATTTTATTTCGGATAAGTTTCTATGAGCTGAAACATTATTTTATAATGGAAGAAAAGGTCATAATGACTTTAAATAGTTAGATTGATTGTTCAAATAGTCCAATCTATTTAAACTTGTTCAATAAACAGATTTATCATTTTAAATCTCTTGCTTATTAATTTTTTGAATGTTAATAAATTAGTATTATTTTATTCTGAATAAACTTGTATGAATTGAAATAATTGCTTTATGATTAAACAAAAGGTCAAAACAATTTGAAATAGATAATTGATCTAATAGTGTTAACTATTTGAATTGGTTCAGCAAACATATTTATTTTTTAAATCTGTTACTTATTAATTTTTGTAATATTATTAAATTAGTATTATTTTAATTTGAATAAGGTTGTATTAAAAGAAACAATTGTTTTATAAAAAAATAAAGATCATAACGATTTGAGATAGATAATAGTTCAAATAGTCATAACTATTTTAATTGTTTCAAAAAATAGATTTAGTTTTAAATCTCTTATTAATTTTCAAATTATTAATAGATAAATATTATTTTATTCTAAATAATTTTGCATAAATAGAAACAATTGTTTTACAACAAAACAAAAGGTCATAACAACTTGAAATAGATAATTGTTCAAATGGACATGACTATTTGAACTTGTTTGATAAACAAATTTATTTTTTAAATCTCCTACCTATTAATTTTTAAAATATTAATAAATTAGTATTCTTTTATTCCAAATAAACTTGTATGAATAGAAATAATTGTTTTATGACAAAACAAAAGATCATAACTATTTGAAATAAATACTTGTTCATCCAGTCATAACTATTTGAACTTGCTCAGTAAATAGATTTATTTTTTTTAGATCTTTTACTTATTAATTTTTGGAATATGAATAAACTAGCATTATTTTATTTCGAATACACATGTTTGAATAGAAACATTGGTTTATGACAAAACAAAAGGTCATAACTATTTGAAATAAATAATTGTTTAACTAATAATAACTATTTGAATGTGTTTTATGACAAAAAGTCCTAACTATTTGACCTAGTTTGACAAACACATTTATTTTTTAAATCTCTTACTTATTAATTTTTGAAATATTATTAAATTAGTATTATTTTAATCTAAATAAGCTGGTATGAAAAGAAACAATTGTTTTGTGACAAAATGAAAAGCATAACGGTTTAAGATAGATAATTATTCAAATAGTCATAACTATTTGAACTGTTTCAATAAATAGATTTAGTTTTTAAATCTCTTATTAATTTTCAAAATATTAGTAGATTAGTATTATTTTATTTTGAATAATTTTGCATGAACAGAAACAATTGTTTTATGACAAAACAAAAAATCATAACAATTTGAAATAGGTAATTATTCAAATGGACATGATTATTTGAACTTGTTTGGTAAGCAAATTTATTTTTTAAATCTCCTACCTATTAATTTTTAGAATATTAATAAATTAGTATTATTTTATTTTGAATAAACTTATGTGAATAGAAACAATTGCTTTATGACAAAACAAAAGATCATAATTATTTGAAATAAATGATTGTTCAAATAGTTATAACTATTTGAACTTACGCGGTAAACAAATTTATTTTTTAAATCTTTTACTTATTAATTTTTGGAATATTAATAAAATAGTATTATTTTATTTCAAATACGCTTGTATGAACAAAAACAATTGGTTTATGATAAAACAACAGGTCATGACAATTTGCAATAGATAATGGTTCAAATAGTCATAACTATTTGAATGTGTTCAGAAAATAGATTTATTTTTTTAAATTTTTACTTATTAATTTTTGGAATATTAATAAATTTGTATTATTTTATTCAATATAATCTTGTATGAACAAAAACAATTATTTTATGACAAAACAAAAGGTCATAATGATTTGAAATAGATAAATTTTCAAATAGTCATAACTATTTGAACTTGTTCAGTAAATAAATTCATTTTTTAAATCTCTTTCTCATTAATTTTTAGAGTATTAATAAATTAGTATTATTTTATTTTAAATAAGCCTATATGAAATGATACAATTGTTTATGATGAAATAAAAGGTCATAGCAATTTGAAATAGATTATTATTCAAATAATTATAACTATTTAACTTGTTCAGCAAACATATTTATTTTTAAAATCTTATACTTATTAACTGTCAAAATACTAATAAACTAATATTATTTTAATCTGAATAAGCTTGTATAAACAAAAACAATTATTTTATGGCAAAACAAAAGGTCAATGATTTGAAATAAATATTAATTCAAATAATCATAACTATTTGAACTTATTTCATAAACAGATTTATTTTTCAAATGTTTTGCTTATTAATTATCTAAGGGATAATAACTTTGTATTATTTTAATTAAAATAAGCTTATAAGAATAGCAAAAATTATTTTATGATAAAATAAAAGGTTATGGCAATTTGAAATAGATAATTGTTCAAATAGTCATAACTATTTAAACTTGTTCGATAAACAAATTTAGTTTTTAAATCTCTTATTTATTAATTTTTGGAATATTAATAAATTAGAATTATGTTATTCTGAATAAGTTTGTATGAACAGAAACAATTGTTTGTGACAAAATAAAAGGTCATAATGATTTGAAATAGATAATTATTCAAACAGTCATAACTATTTGCACTGGTCAGGTGAACAGATTCATTATTTAAATCTGTTACTTATTAATTTTTAGACTATTAATAAATTAGCATTACTTTATTCCAAATAAGACTGTATCAATAGAAATAATTATTTTATGACAAAACAAATGGTCATAATGATATGAAATAAATAACTATTTAAATTGTTATAACTAATTGAACTAGTTCGGTAAACAAATTTATTTTTTAAATCTCTTATTAATTTTCAAAATATTAATAAATTAATATTATTTTATTTTAAACAAACTTATATGAACAAAAACATTTGTTTTACGACAAAACAAAAGTACATAATTATTTGAAATGGATAATTATTCATATAGCTTTAACTATTTGAACTGGTTCAACAAACAAATTTATTTTCAAATCTCATAATTATTAATTTTCATAATATTATTAGTTTAATATTATTTTATTTTGAATAAGCTTGTATGAACATAAAAACTTGTTTTATGACAAAACAAAAGGTTATAACGACTTGAAATATATAATTGTTCAAATAGTCATAATTATTTGAACTGGTTCAGTAAACAAATAATCTCCTACTTATTAATTTTTGAAATATTAATAAATTAGTATTTTTTTTATTCTAAATAGGCTTGTATGATGAAAAATAATTGTTTTATGACAAAACAAAAGTTCAAAATGATTTGAAATAGATAATTGTTCAAATGGCCATAACTATTTGAATTGATTGAATAAATTGATTTATGTTTTAAATTTCCAAATTTTCAATTTTTGAAATATTAATAAAGTAATATTATTTTATTTTGGATAAGGTTTTATGAAATGAAACAATTATTTTATGATAAAACAAAAGGTCATAACGATTTTAAAATGATAATTGTTCAGATAGTCATAATTATTTAAACTTGTTTGGTTAACAAATTTATGTTTTTAAATTGCTTGCTTATTAATTTTCTAAATGTTAATAAAATAATATTATTTTTATTTAGAATAAGTATGTACGAATTGAAACAATTATTTTATAACTAAACAAAAGGTCAGAACGATTTGAAATAGATAATTATTCTAATAGTCATAACTATTTGAACATATTCGATAAATATATTTATTTTGTAAATCTCTTACTTATAAATTTTTAAAATATTATTAGTTTAGCAATATTTTACTCTGAATAAGTTTGTATAGACAGAAACAATTGTTTAATGACAAAACAAAGATCATACCAATTTGAGATAGATAATTATTCAAATACTCATAACTATTTAAATTGTCTAGTAAACAGATTTAGTTTTTAAATCACTTATTAATTTTTAAACTATTAATAAATTAGTATTATTTTATTCTGAATAATTTTGTATGAATAGAAACAATTGTTTTTATGGCAATACAAAAAGATCATAACGATTTAAAATAAATAATATTGGTAAATTCACATTATTTTATTTGAAATAAGCTTGTATGAACAGAAACAATTATTTTATGGCAAAACAAAAGGTCATAATGATTTGAAATAGATAATTGTTCAAATAGTCATAACTATTGAACTTGTTTAGTAAATAGATTCATTTTTTAAATCTCTTGCTCATTAATTTTTGAAATAGTAATAAGTTAGTATTATTTTATTTTGAATAAGCCTATATGAATTGATACAATTATTTTATGACAAAACAAAAGGTCATAATGATTTGAAATAGATAATTATTCAAATAGTTATTACTATTTGAACTTGTTCGGTAAACATATTTATTTATTTATATCTTTTACTTATTAATTTTCAAAATATTAACAAATTAATATTATTTTAATTTGAATAAGCTAGTATGAACAAAAGTAATTGTTTTATGAAAAAACAAAAGGTTATAACAATTTGAAATAAATAATTGTTCAAATAATCATAACTATTTGAAATTATTCAGTAAATGGATTTGAGATAAGCTTGTATGAATAGAAAAAATTATTTTATGACAATACAAAAGGTTATAGCAAATTGAAATAGATAATTGTTCAAATAGCCATAACTATTTGAACTTGTTTAATAAACAGATTCATTTTTTAAATCTCTTATTAATTTTTGGAATATTAATAAATTCGAATAATGTTATTCCAAATAAGCTTGTATGAACAGAAACAATTATTTTGTGACAAAACAAAAGGTCATTATGATTTGAAATAGATAATTGCTCAAACAATCATAATTATTTAACTGGTCAAGCCAATAGATACATTTTCTAAATCTGTTACTTATTAATTTTCCAAATATTAATAACTTAGCATTACTTTATTTGAATAAGATTGTATGAATAGAAATAATTGCTTTATGATAAAATAAATGATCATAACGATTTGAAATAAATAATTATTCAAATAGTTATAACTAATTGAACTGCTTTGGCAAGCAGATTTATTTTTTAAATCTCTTATGTATTAATTTTTGAAATATTAATAAATTAATATTATTTTATTCTGAACAAACTTATAGGAACAAAAAAATTTGTTCTATGACAAAACAATGGGTAATAACGATTTGAAATAGATAATTGTTCAAATAGTCATAATTATTTGAAATAGTTTTGCAAACAGAATTGCTATGACTTTTTGTTTTGTCATAAAACAATTGTTTTTGTTCATACAAACTTATTCAAATTAAAATAATATTAATTTATTAATATTTTGGCAATTAATAAGTAAAAGATTTAAAAAAATAAATATGTTTATTGAACAACTTCAAATAGTCATGTCTATTTGAATAATTATCTATTTCAAATCATTGTAACCTTTTATTTTGTATAAAACAATTGTTTTAGTTAATATAAGAATGAGTAAGAGAATTAAAAGAATGAATTTGTTTACCAAAAAAGTTCAATTAGTTATGACTATCAAAATAATTATCTATTTCAAAACAATATGACCATTTGTTTTGTCATAAAATAATTGGTTTTGTTCATGCAAGCTTATTTCGAATAAAACAATATAAATTTATTAAAATTCTAAAAATTAATAAGTAAAAATTTAAAACATAAATACATTTGCTAAACACATTCAAATAGTTATGACTATTTGAATAATTATCTATTTCAAATCGTTAAAACAATTTATTTAGTTATAAACCAATTGTTTCTATTCATACAAGCTTATTTAGAATAAAATAATGCTAATTTATTAATATTTCTAAAATTAATAAATAAAATATTTAAATAATAAATCTATTTATCGAGCAAGTTCAAATAGTTATGACTTTTTGAATAGTTATATATTTCAAATCGTTATGTTCTTTTGTTTTATCATAAAACAATTGTTTCTATTCATACAAGTTTTTGTGGAATAAAATAATATTAATTTATTATTATTCTAAAAATTAATAAGTTAGAGATTTAAAAATAAATTTATTTATTGAACAAGTTCAAATAGTCACGTCCATTTGAACTGTTATCTATTTCAAATTGTTATGACATTTTGTTTTATCGTAAAATAATTTTTTTTATTCATACAAAATTATTCAGAATAAAATAATACCAATTTATTACTATTTTGAAAATCAATGGGGATTTAAAAATAAATGTGCTTTCCAAACCATTTCAAATAGATAAGACTATTAGAACAATTATCTATTCCAAATTGTTTTGATCTTTTGTTTAGTCAAAACATAATTGTTTCAATTCATACATGCTTATTCAAAATATAATAATACTAATTTATTAACATTAAGAAAATTAATAAGAAATTTAAAAAAATTTATTTATCGAATAAGTTCAAATAGTTAAGACTATTTACATAATTATCTATTTAAAATCGTTATGACATTTTGTTTTATCATAAAATAACTATTTCAGTACACAAAAGTTTATTTGATATAAAATAATATTACTTTATTAATATTTCAAAAATTGATAAGTTAGAGATTTAAAAAATAAATCAGTTTATCAAATTAGTTTAAATAATTATGGCCATTTGAACAATTATCTATTTCAAATCATTAAGAATTTTTGTTTTGTCATAAAACAATTTTTTTTCATCATACAAGCTTATTCGGAATAAAATAATACTAATTTACTAATATTTCAAAAATTAATAAGTAAGAGATTTAAAAAGTTAATCTGTTTACCGAACCAGTTTAAATAGTTATGACTATTTGAATAATTATATATTTCAAATTGTTATAACCTTTTGTTATCTCATAAAATGATTATTTCTGTTCACACAAGTTTATTCAAATAAAATAATACTAATGTAATAATATTCTAAAAATTAATAACTAAGAGACTTAAAAAATAAATTTGTTTGCTAAACTAGTTCAAATAGTTAAGGCTATATGAACATTTCTTTATTTCAAATCATTATGACCTTTTATTTTGTCGTAAAATTTTTTTGCAATTCTTAGTAATTTATTCAAAATAAAATAAAATAATTTATTAATATTTCAAATCTCAATAAGTAAGAGATTTAAAAAACAATTATGTTTGCTTAACCAGTTCAAATAATTATAACTATTTAAACAATTATCTATTTCAAATCTTTATGACCTTTTGTTTTGTCATAAAACAAATGTTTTTGTTCATATAAGTTTGTTTGGAATAAATAATATTAATTTATTAATATTTTGTAAATTAAGAAGTAAGAAATTTAAAAAATAAATCTATTTACTAAACCAATTTAATTAGTTATAACTATTTCAACAATTATTTATTTCAAATCATTATGACCATTTGTTTTGTGATAAAACAATTATTTCTATTTATATAGTCTTATTAGAAATAAAGTAATGCTAATTTATTAATATTTTGAAAGCTAATAAGTAACAGATTTGAAGAATGAAACTGTTGGCTTGACCAGTGTAAATAGTTATGACTATTTGAACAATTATCTATTTCAAATCATTATAACATTCTGTTTTATCACAAAACAATTGATTATATTCGTACAAGCTTATTTGAATAACATAATTCTATTTTATTAATATTCTAAAAATTAATAAGTAAGAGATTTAAAAAATGAATTTGTTTACCGAATAAGTATAAATAATTATGACAATTTGAACAATTATCTATTTCAAATTGCTATAACCTTTAATTTTGTCATAAAACAAAATTTTCTATTCATACAAGCTTATCTAAAATATAATTACATAAATTTATTAATATGTAGACACATAATAAGTAAAAGATTTAACAAATAAATCTTGTTATCAAATAAGTTCAAATAGTTTGACTATTTGAACAATTATTTATTTCAAATAGTTATGACTTTTTGTTTTGTCATGAAACAATTGTTTTTCTTCATACAAGCCTATTCGGATTAAAATAATATTAATTTATTAATATTTTAAAAATTAATAAGTAAAAGATTTTAAAATAAATATATTTACTGAACAAGTTCAAATAGTCATAACTATTTGAATAATTATCTATTTCAAATCGTTATGACCTTTTGTTTTGTCATAAAATAATTGTATCAATCATATAGGCTTATTCGAAATAAAATATCACTAATTTATTAATATTTTGAAAATTAGTTGGTAAGAGATTTAAAAAAATGAATATGTTTATTGAACAAGTTCAAATAGTTATGACTATTTGAATAATTATCTATTTCAAATTGCTATGACCTTTTGTTTTGTCATAAGATAATTGTTTGTTCATACAAGCTTATTTCAAATAAAACAATTAAATTTATTAATATTCCAAAATTTAATAAGTAAAAATTTTAAAAATAAATTTATTTTCTAAACACATTCAAATAGTTCTAACTATTTGAATAATTATCTATTTCAAATAGTTATGACTTTTTGTTTGTGATAAACCAATTGTTTCTATCCATACAAGCTTATTTGAAATAAAATAATACTAATTTATTAAAATTCCAAGTATTACTAAGTAAAAGTGTTAAAAAATAAATCTATTTATCGAGTAAGCTCAAATAGGTATTACTGTTTAAACAATTTTTTATTTCAAATAGTTATGATCTTTTGTTTTGTCATAAAATAATTGTTTCTATTCGTTCAAGTTTATTCAGAATAAAATAATACTACTTAATTAATATTTTGCAAATTAATAGGTAGGAGATTTAAAAAATAAATCTGTTTACCAAACAACCTCGAATAGTCTTGTCCATTTGAACAATTATCTATTTCAAATCATTATGACCTTTTGTTTTGTCATAAAACAATTATTTCTGTTCATACATAATTATTCAAAATAAAATAATACTGATTTATTAATATTTTGAAAATTAATAAGAGATGTAAAAACTAAATTTGTTTACTGAACCAATTCATATAGTTATGACTATTTGAACAATTATCTATCTCAAATCATAATGATCTTTATTTTGTCATACAACAATTGTTTCTTTTCACATAAGCTTATTCGATTAAAATGATACTAATTTAATAATTTTTGAAAATTAATAAGTAAGAGATTTAAAAAATAAATATGTTTGTCAAACTAGTTCAAATAGTTAAGACTATTAGAACAATTATCTATTTCAAATCGTTTTAACCTTTTTTTAATCATAAAATAATTATTTCAGTTCATACAAGCTTACTTGAAATAAATAATACTATATTAACATTCGAAAAATTAATAAAGCAACAGATTTAAAAAAAATAAATCCGTTTATTGAACACTTTCAATTAGATATGACTATTTGAATAATTATCTATATAAAATTGTTTTGACCTTTTATTTTGTCATAAAACAATGTATTTGCTAAACCAATTAAATAGTTAAGACTATTAGAATAATTATCTATTTCAAATCATTCTAATCTTTTGTTTAGTTATAAAATAATTGTTTTAGTTTATACATATTTATTTGAAATAAAATAATAACATTTTGTTAACATTTAGAAATTTAATAAGCAAGGAATTTACAAAAATAAATTTGTTTATCGAATAAGTTCAAATAATTATGACTATTTGAATAATTATCTATTTAAAATCATTATGACCTTTTGTTTTATCATAAAACAATTGTTTCATAGTTTATCCAAAATAAAATAATATTACTTTATTAATATTTCAAAAATTGAGAAGTTGGAGATTTAAAAAATAAAACCAGTTTATTGAATTAGTTCAAATAGTTATGGCCATTTAAACAATTATCTATTTCAAATCATTATGAACTTTTGTTTTATCATAAAACAATTGTTTTTCATCATACAAGCCAATTTAAAATAAAATTATAGTAATTTATTAATATTTCAAAAATTAATAAGTAGAAGATTATTTGTTTATCGAACCAATTTAAATAATTATGACTATTTGAACAATTATATATTTCAAGTTGTTATAACCTTTTGTTTTGTCATAAAACAATTATTTATATTCATACAAGCTTATTTGAAATAAAATAATGCTAATCTAATAATATCATGAAAATCAATAACTTAGAGATTTAAAAAATAAATTTGTTTGTCGAACCAGTTCAAATAGCTAAGGCTATATAAATAATTATTTATTTCAAATCATTATGTTCTTTTGTTTTGTCATAATTTATTAATATTTCAAAATTAATATGAGATTTAAAAATTAAATATGTTTATTAAACCAGTTTAAATAGTTATGACTATTTGAGTAATTATTTATTTTAAATTATTATGACTTTTTGTTCTGTTATAAAAACAATAGTTTATGTTCATATAAGCCCATTTGGATTGAAATTATACTAATGTATTAAAATTTCAATAGTTAATAAATAAAAAATTTTAAAAAGAAATATGTTTACCAAACTAGATCAATAGTTATGACTTTTTGAATAAATATCTATTTCAAACCTTTTGTTTTGTCATAAAAAAATTATTTCAGTTAATATAAAATTATTCAAAATAAAATAATACTAAGCTATTAATATTCTAAAAATTAATAATTACGAGATTTAAAAAATGAATCTTTTTACCGAACAAGTTTAAATAATTATGACTATTTGAACAATTATCTATTTGAAATTGCTATAACCTTTTGTTTTGTCAATAAATGATTTTTTTTGTTCATACAAGCTTACTTCGATTAAAATAATATAAATATATTAATATTAAGACAATTAATAAGCAAAAGATTTAAAAAATAAATATTTTTATTGAATACGTTCAAATCTTTATGACTATTTGAATAATTATTTATTTTAAATTGTTATGACTTTTTATTTTGTCATAAAGCAATTGTTTCTATTCAAACAAGCTTATTCAGATTAAAATAATATTACTTGATTAATATTTCTACAAATAATGAGTAAAAGATTTTGAAAAATAAATATGTTTACTAAACAAGTTCAAATAGTCATGACTATTTGAATAATTATCTATTTCAAATCATTGTGACCTTTTGTTTTGTAATAAAACAATTGTTTTCATTCATATAAGCTTATTTAAATAAAATAATACTAATTTATTAATATTGTGAAAATTAATGAGTAAGAGAATTAAAAAATGAATCTATTTACCAAATATGTTCAAATAGTTATGACTATCTGAACAATTATCTATTTCAAAACATTATGACCTTTTCTTTTGTCATAAAACAATTGGTTCTATTCATGCAAGCTTATTTCGAATAAAACGATATAAATTTATTAATATTCCAAAAATTAATAAGTAAAAATTTTAAAAATAAATATGTTTTCTGAACACGTTCAAATAGTTATGACTATTTGAACAATTATATATTTTAGATCATTATCACCTTTTGTTTTGTCATAAACCAATTGTTTCTGTTCATAACAAGTTATTTGGAATAAAAGAATAGTAATTTATTAAAATTCCAAAAATTAATAAGTAAAAATTTTAAAAATAAATATGTTTTCTGAAAACGTTCAAATAGTTATGACTATTTGAACAATTATATATTTTAGATCATTATCACCTTTTGTTTTGTCATAAACCAATTGTTTCTGTTCATAACAAGTTATTTGGAATAAAAGAATAGTAATTTATTAAAATTCCAAAAATTAATAAGTAAAAGATTTAAAAAATAAATCTATTTACTAAGCGAGTTCAAATAGTTATAACTATTTGAATAATTTTTATGTCAAATCGTTATGATCTTTTTTTGTTCATAAAACAATTGTTTCTATTAATACAATTTTATTCAAAATAAAATAATACTAACCTATTAATATTAAAAAAATTAATAAGTTGGAGATTAAAATATAAATCTATTTACCAAACAAGTTCAAATAGTCATGTCCATTTGAACTATTAGCTATTTCAAATCATTATGACTTTTTGTTTTTGTCATAAAATAATTGTTTCTGTTGATGCAAAATTATTCATATTAAAATAATAATGATCTATTAATATTTTGAAAATTAATAAGACATTTAAAAACTAAATCTGTTTTTTGAAACAGTTCAAATAGTTATAACCATTTGAATAATTATCTATCTCAAAACGTTATGATCTTTATTCCATCATAAAACAATTGTTCCTTTTCATACAGGCTTATTCATATTAAAATAATACCAATTTAATAATATTCCAAAAATTAATAAGTAAAAGATTTAAAAAAAAATTTGTTTGTCAAGCTAGTTCAAATAGTTAAGACTGTTAGAACAATTATTTATTTCAAATTGTTCTAACCTTTTGTTTAGATATAAAATAATTATTTCAGTTCATACAAGCTTATTCAAAATAAAATAATACTAATTTATTAACATTTGAAACATTAATGAGTAAGAGATTTAAAAAAATAAATCTGTTTATTGAAAAAGTTAAAAAAGATTTGACTTTTTAAATAATCATTCTAATTACTTAAAGTCATTATGAGCTTCATTTTGTCATAAAACAATTGTTTCAGTTCATAAAAACTTATCTGAAATAAAATAATATTACTTTATTAATATTTTGAAAATTAAGAAGTAAGAGATTTAAAAACTAAAACTATTTTTCAAACCAATTCAAATAGTTACGACTATTTGAACAAATATCAATCTCAAATCATTATGATCATTGTTTTCTCATAAAATAATTATTTTTGATCATCCAAGCTTATGCAGATAAAAATAATACTAATTTAATAATATTACAAAAATTAATAGGAGATTTAAAAAATAAATGTGTTTGCTGAACCAGTTCAAATAGTTAAGAGTATTAGAATAATTATCTATTTCAAATCATTTTGACCTATTGTTTATTCATATAATAATTGTTTTAGTTCATACAAGTTTATTCGAAATAAAATAATATTAATTTATTAACATTTATTTATTTCAAATTGTTATGACCTTTTATTCAAACAAGCTTATTCAGAATAAATTAATAATAATTTATTAGCATTCAAAAAATTAATGAGAAAGATATTTAAAAAAATAAGTCTGTTTACCATTTGAACAATTGTGTATTTAAAATTGTTATAACCTTTTAATTTGTTATAAAATAATTGTTTAAGTTAATACAAGCTTAGTTGAAATAAAATAATATTAATTTATTAATATCTCCTAAAATAATAAGAAAAAATTTAAAAAATAAATTTGTTTACCGAATCAATTAAAGTAATTATTGTCATTTGAACGATTATCTGTTTCAAATCATTATGACCTTTTTTTTGTCGTAAAATAATTGTTTTTGACCATACAAGCTTATTCAAAATAAAATAATACTAATTTATTAATATTTCAAAAATTAGGAAGTAAGAGATTTAAAAAATAAATATGTTTATCAAACTAATTCAAATAGTTATGACTATTTAAACAATTATTAGTCTCAAATTGTTAAGGTCTTTGCTTTGTTAGAAAACAATTATTTCTGATCATAGAAGCTTATTCGGTTAAAAATAATATTAATTTAATAATATTTCAAAAATTAATAAGAGATTTAAAAAAGAAATTTATTTGTCAAACCAGTTTAAATAGTTAAAACTATTATAATAATTATCTATTTTAAATCATTCTAACCTTTTGTTTAGTCATAAAATATTTGTTTCATATCTTACATGCTTATTTGGTATAAAATAATCTCAATTTATTACAATTTGAAAAATTAATAAGCAAAATATTTGAAAAAAGAAATCCATTTATTGGACAAATTCAAATAGTCATGACTATTTGAAAAATTAATTATTTAAAATCATTATGACCTTTTGTTTTGACATAAAACAATTGTTTCAGTTCATAATAGCTTAACCAAAATAAAATAATATTAATTTCTTAATATTTCAAAAATTAATAAAGAAAAGTTTAAAAAAATAATTTTTTTACCAAACAAATTCAAATAGTTATGACTATTTAAACAGTTGTCTATCGAAAATCATTCTGACCTTTCGTTTTGTCATAAAACAATTGTTTTAGTTCATACAAGTTTATTCAAAATAAAATAATACTAATTTATTAATATTTTGAAAACTAATAATTAAGTGATTTAAAAAGTCAATCTGTTTACCAAGTCAGTTCAAATAATTATGGCCATTTCAATAATTATCTATTTCAAATCATTATTACCTTTTGTTTGGTCATATAATAATTGTTTTGATTGTATAAGTTTATTCAAAATAAAATAATACTAATTTATTAATCTTTCAAAAATTAATAAGTAAGAGATTTACAAAATAAATCCATTCACCAAATTAGTTAAAATAGTTATGACTATTTGAACAATTGTATACTTCAAATCATTATAACCTTTTGTTCTATCATAAAACAATTATTTTTGTTCATCCAAGCTATTTTGAAATAAAATAATACTAATATAATAATATTCCAAAAATTAATAACTAAGAGATTTAAAAAATAAATTTATCTGCCAAACTAGTTCAAATAGTTAAGACTATATGAACAATTATCTATTTTAAATTATTTTTGTTTCGCCATAAAACAATTTTTTCAATTCATAATAGCTTATTTAGAATAAAATAAAATGAATTTATTAATATTTAAAAAATTAATAGGTAAGAGATTTAAAAAGTAATTATGTGTACCTAACCAGTTCAAATAATTATGACTATTTGAACAATTATCTATTTCAAATCCTTATGACCTTTTGTTTTGTTGTGAAATAAATATTTTTGTTTATATAAGTTTGTTCAAAATAAAAAAATACTAATCTATTAATATTTCAAAAATTAATAAAAGATTTAAAAAATAAATTTATTTATCAAACCAGTTCAAATAGTTATAACTATTTGAGGAATTATTTATTTCAAATTGTTATGACTTTTTATCTATCATAAAATAATAGTTTCTATTCATACAAGCTTATTTGGATTAAAATTATACTAATTTATTAATATTTTGACAATTAATAAGTAAAAATTTTTTAAAATAAATATATTTACCAAACTTGGTCAAATAGTCATGACTATTTGAATAAATATCTATTTCAAACTGTTATGATCTTTTTTTTTGTCATAAAAAAATATATTTCAATTCATATAAAATTATTTGAAATAAATTAATACTATGTTATTAATGTTTTGAAAATTAATAATTAAGAGATTTAAAAAATGAATATATTTACCGAACAAGTCTAAATAATTATAACTATTTCAATAATTATCTATTTGAAATCGCTATAACCTTTTGTTCTATCATAAAATGATTTTTTTATATTTATACAAGCTTATTTCAAATAAAATAATACAAATTTACAATTAATAAGTAAAAGATTTAAAAAATAAATCTGTTTATCGAACAAATTCAAATCTTTATGACTATTTGAACAATTTTTTATTTTAAATTATTATGACTTTTTGTTTTGTCATAAAACAATTGTTTTTGATTATATAAGCTTATATAGATTAAAATAATATTAATTTATTAATATTTCAATAAATAATAAGTAAAAGATTTAAAAAATAAATATACTTACTGAATAAGTTCAAATAGTTATGACTATTCAAATAATTATCTATTTTAAATCATTGTAACTTTTTGTTTTGCAATAAAATGATTGTTTCAGTTTATATAAGTTTATTCAAAATAAAATAATACTAATTTATTAATATTCCAAAAATTAATGAGTAAGAGAATTAAAAAATGAATATGTTTACTGAACATGTTCAAATAGTTATGACTATTTGAACAATTATCTATTTCAAAATATTATGAACTTTTGTTTTGTCATAAAACAATTGGTTTTGTTCATGCAAGCTTATTTGAAATAAAATAATATAAATTTATTAATATTTCAAAAATTAATAAGTAAAAATTTTAAAAATAAATATGTTTTCTAAACACATTTGAATAGTTGTAACTATTTGAAGAATTATCTATTTCAAGTCATTATGACCTTTTTGTTTTGTCATAAATTAATTGTTTCTATTCATAAAAGCCTATTCGGAATAAAAATAATACTAATTTATTAAAATTCCAAAAATTATTAAATAAAATATTTAAAAAATAAATTTATTTACCAAGCAAGTTTAAATAGTTATGACTATTTGAACGATTATTTATTTCTAATTGTTATTATCTTTTGTTTTGTCATAAAACAATTGTTCTATTCATACAATTTTATTTGAAACAAAATAATACTAATATATTAATATTCTAAAAATTAATAAGTTGGAGATTAAAAGAATAAATTTGTTAATCAAACAAGTTCAAATAGTCATGTTCATTTGAACTATTATCTATTTCAAATCGTTATGACATTTTGTTTTGTCGTAAAACAATTGCCCTTATTCATACAAAATTATTAAGAATAAAATAATACTAATTTTTTAATATTTCAAAAATTAATAAGAGATTTAAAAACTAAATCTGTTTATCGAACCAGTTCAAATTGTTAAGATTTCTGTTTTGTCATAAAACAATTGTTTTTGTTCACACAAGCTCATTTGGAGTAAAATATTGCTAAATTAATAATATTCTAAAAATTAATAAGTAAGAGATTTAAAAAATAAATATGTTTGCCGAACAAATTCAAATAGTTAATATTATTAGAGCAATTATCTATTTTAAATCATTATTACCTTTTGTTTAGTCATAAAATAATTTTTTTTAGTTCATACAAGCTTATTTGAAATAAAATAATACTAATTTATTAACATTCAAAAAATTAATACCAAAAAATTTAAGAAAATAAATCTGTTTACGGAGTAAGTTTAAATAGTTATGACTTTTTAAATAATTATCTATTTAAAATAAATATACCTTTTGTTTTATCATAAAACAATTGTTTCAGTTCATAAAAGTTTATCTAAAATAAAATAATACTACTTTATTAATAGTTCAAAAATTGATAAGTTAGAAATTTAAAAAATAAGTCAATTTATCAAATCGATTCAAATAATTATTGCCTTTCAAATAATTATTTATTTCAAATCATTACAAACTTTTGTTTGTCATAAAACAATTAGTTTTCATCATATAAGCCTAATCAGAATAAAATAATACTAATTTATTAATATTCAAAAAGTAATTGTTAGGAGATTTGAAAAATAAATCTATTTACTATATTAGTTCCTATTTGAACATTACCTATTTCAAATCATTATAACCTTTTATTCTATTATAAAATAATTTTTCAGTTCATATAAGCATATTCAGAATAAAATAATGCTAATTTAATAATATTTCAAAAATTAATAACTAAGAGATTTAAAAAATAATTATGTTTGTCAAAGTAGTTTAAACAATTAAAACTATACGAACAATTATCTATTTCAAATCATTATGACTTTTTGTTTTGTCATAAAAAAATTGTTTCAATTCACACAAGCTTGTTCAAAATTAAATAATACTAATTATTAATATTCTAAAAATTAATAAGTAAGTGATTTAAAAAAATAAATCCATTTACCAAATCATTTAAAATAATTATGGCCATTTCAACAATTATCTATTTCAAAAATTGTTATTACATTTTGTTTGTCATGTAACAATTATTTTTTATCATACAAGTTTATTCAGAATAAATAATACTAATTTATTAATCTTTAAAATTTTAATAAGTATAAGATTTAACAAATAAATCTATTTATCAAATCAGTTTAAATAATTATAACTATTTGAATAATTGTATACTTCTAATCATTCTAACCTTGTGTTCTGTCATAAAACAATTATTTTTGTTCATACAAGTTTATTCGAATAAAATAATACTAATATAATAATATTCTAAAAATTAATAACTAAGAGATTTAAAAAATAAATTTCTTTGCCAAACTAATTCCAATAATTAAGACTATATGAACAATTATCTATTTCAAATCACTTTTATTTTGCCATAAAATAATTTTTCAATTCATACTAGCTTATTCATAATAAAATAAAATGAATTTATTAATATTTTAGAAATTAATATGTAAAGGATTTAAAAAACAATTTTGTTTACTTAACTAGTTCAAATAATTATGAATATTTGAACAATTATCTATTTCAAATTGTTATGACCTTTTGTTTTGTCATAAAACAAAAGTTTTTATTCATATAAGTTTGTTTGGAAAAAAAATACTAATATACTAATATTCAAAATTAATAAGAGGTTTAAAGAAATAAGTCTATTTATCGAACCACTTCAAATAGTTATGACAATTTCAGCAATTATTTCTTCCAAATTGTTATGACTTTTTTTTTGTTATAAAATAATAGTTTTTATTTATACAAGCTTGTTCAGATTAAAATAATACTAATTTATTAATATTTCAATAATTAATAACTAAAAAATTTTTAAAATAAATATGTTTATCGAACTAGATCAAACAGTCATGGTTATTTGAATACATATATATTTCAAATTGTTATGACCTTTTGTTTTGTCATAAAAAAATATTATTTCAGTTCATATAAGCTTATTCAAAATAAAATAATATTAAGTTATTAATATTCCAAAAATTAATAATTAAGAGATTTAAAAAATGAATTGTTTACTGAACAAGTTTGTCTATTTCAACAATTTATCTATTTGAAACTACTATAACCATTTGTTTTGTCATAAAATGATTTTTTCTGTTCATAGAAGCTTATTTCGAATAAAATAATACTAATTTATTAATATTAAGACAATTAATAAGCAAAAGATTTAAAAAATAAATATGTTTACCAAACAAGTTCAAATCTTTATGACTATTTGAACAATTATTTATTTTAAATTGTTATGACTCTTTGTTTTGTCATAAAAGAATTTTTTTTGTTCATACAAGCTTATTTGAAATAAAATAATATTAATTTATTAATATTTCAACAATTAATAAGTAAAAGATTTAAAAAATAAATATATTTTTCAAACAAATTCAAATAGTCATGACTATTTGAATAATTATGTATTTCAAATCATTGTAACCTTTTATTTTATAATAAAACAATTGCTTTAGTTCATATATGTTTATTTGAAATAAAATAATACTAATTTATAAATATTCCAAAAATTAATGAGTAAGAGAATTAAAAAATGAATTTATTTATCGAATATGTTCAAATAGTTATGACTATCTGAACAATTATCTATTTCAAAACATTATTACCTTTTGTTTTTCCATAAAATAATTGGTTATGTTCGTGCAAGCTTATTTTGAATAAAATAATATAAATTTATTAATATTTCAAAAATTAATAAGTAAAAATTTAAAAAATAAATATATTTTCTAAACACGTTCAAATAATTATGACTATTTGAAGAATTATCTATTTCAAATCATTATGACCTTTTGTTTTGTCATAAATCAATTTTTTTTGTTCACAAAAGCTTATTCGGAATAAAATTATACTAATTTATTAAAATTCCAAAAATTATTAAATAAAAGATTTAAAAACTAAATTTGTTTACTAAAAGAGTTTAAATAGTTGTGACTATTTGAATGATTATTTATTTCAAATCGTTATAATCTTTTGTTTTGTCATAAAACAATTGTTTCTATTTATACAATTTTATTTGAAATAAAATAATACTAATTTATTAATATTCTAAAAATTAATAAGTTGGAGATTGAAAAATAAATCTGTTAATTGAATAAGATCAAATAGTCATATCCATTTGAACTATCATTTGTTTCAAACTGTTATGACATTTTTTTTGTCATAAAACAATTATTGATTCATACAAAATTATTCAAAAGAAAATAATACTAATTTTTTAATATTTCAAAATTTAATAAGAGATTCAAAAACTAATTTGTTTATTGAACCAATTCAAATTATTATGATCTTTGTTTTGTCATAAAGCAATTGTTTCTATTCATACAAGCTTATTCGGAGTAAAATATTGGTAAATTAATAATATTTTAAAAATTAATAAGAGATTTAAAATATAAATGTGTTTGACAAACCAATTCAAATAGATAAGACTACCAGAACAATTATCTATTTCAAATTGTTCTAACCTTTTATTTAGTCATAAAATAATTTTTTCAGCTCATATATGCTTGTTTGAAATAAAATAATGCTAATTTATTAACATTTAAAAAATTAATACATAAGAAATTAAAAAAATAAATATGTTTATCGAACAAGTTCAAATAGTTATGACTGTTTGAACAATTATCTATTTAAAATAAATATGACCTTTTGTTTTATCATAAAACCATTATTCCAATTCATAAAAGCTTATTTGATATAAAATAATATTACTTTATTAATATTTCAAAAATTGATAAGTTAGAGATTTACAAAATAAGTCAGTTTGTCAAATTGGTTCAAATAATTATGGGCATTTGAACAATTATTTAGTTCAAATTGTTATGAAAATTTTGTTTTGTCATAAAACAATTGTTTTTATCATACACACCTATTTGAAATAAAATAATACTAATTTGTTAATGTTTCAAACATTTATAAGTAGGAGATTTAAAAAATAAATCTTTTTACCAAACCAATTCCTATTTGAACAATTATCTATTTCAAATTTTTATAACCTTTCGCTTTATTATAAAATAATTGTTTCAGTTCATATAAGCTTATTCGAAATAAAATAATACTAATTTAATAATATTCAAAAAATTAATAAGTAAGAGATTTAAAAAATAAAATTGTTTGCTGAAGTGGTTTAGAACAATTATATATTTCAAATCATTATGACCTTTTGTTTTATCATAAAACAATGATTTCAGTTCATACAAGCTTATTCGAAATAAAATAAAACTAATTTATTAATATTTCAAAAATTAATAAGTAAGAGATTTTAAAAATAAATCTATTTACCAAACTAATTCAAATAGTTATGACTATTTGAACAATTGTAAACTTCAAATCGTTATAACCTTTTGGTTTGTCATAAAACAATTATTTTTTTTTCATACAAGTTTATTTGAAATAAAATAACACTAATCTAATAATATTCCAAAAGTTAATAATTAAGAGAATTAAAAAATAAATTTGTTTGCCGAGCTAGTTCAAATATTTAAAACTATATAAACAATTATCTATTTCAAATCGTTATGACTTTTGTTTTGTCATAAAAGAGGTTTGTTTGAATTCATACTAGCCTATTTGGAATAAAATAAAATGAATTTACTAATAGTTCAAAAAATAATAAATAAGATATTTAAAAAATAATTCTATGTACCTAACTAGTTCAAATAATTAGACTATTTGAAGAATTATATATTTCAAATCATTATGACCTTTTGTTTTGTTTACCTAATCATCTTGGTTTGTTCAGAATAAAGTAATAATAGTCTATTAATATTTCAAAAATTAATAAGTGATTTAAAAAATAAATCTATTTATCAAACTAGTTTAAATAGTTATGACTATTTGAGCAATTATTTATTTAAATCGTTAGGACTTTTTGTTCTATTATAAAATAATTGTTTCTATTCATGCAAGCTTATTTGGATTAAAATAATACTAATTTATTAATATTTCAACAATTAATAAGTCAAAAATTTTAAAAATAAATATATTTATTGAACTAGACCAAATAATCATGACTATTTGAATAATTATCTATTTCATATCGTTATGACTTTTTGTTTTGTCATAAAAGAATTATTTCAATTCATATAAGCTTATTCAAAACAAAATATTACTAATTTATTAATAATCCAAAAATTAATAATAAAGAGATTTAAAAAATGAATCTGTTTACTAAACATATTTAAATAATTATAATCATTTGAATAATTATCTATTTGAAATAGCATAACCTTTTGTTTTGTAAAAAAAATAATTTCTATTCATTCAAGCTTATTTCAAATAAAATAATATAAATTTGTTAATATTAAGACAATTAATAAGTAAACGATTTAAAAAATAAATATGTTTACTAAATAAGTTCAAATCGTTATGACTATTTGAGTAATTATTTATTTCAACTTGTTATGATTTTTTGTTTTGTTATAGAATAATTATTTATGTTCATACAAGTTTATTCAGATTAAAATAATATTAATTTCTAAATATTTTCACAATTAATAAGTAAAAGATTTAAAAAATAAATATATTTACTGAATAATTTCAAATAGTCATGACTATTTGAATAATTATCTATTTCAAATCATTATGACCTTTTCTTTTGCAATAAAACACTTGTTTCAGTTCATATAAGCTTATTTGAAGTAAGATAATACTAATTTATTAATATTCCAAAAATTAATGAGTAAGAGAATTAAATAAAATATATGTTTACCAAATAAGTTCAAATAGTTATGATTATCTGAATAATTATCTGTTTCAAAACATTATAACTTTTTTGTTTTGTCATAAAACAATTGGTTCTGTTCATGCAAGCTTATTCCAAATAAAATATTTTAAATTTATTAATAATCCAAAAATTCATAAGTAAAATTTTAAAAAATAAATATGTTTTCTAAACATGTTCAAATAGTTATGACTATTTGAAGAATTATCTATTTCAAATTGTTATGACCTTTTTTTTTTTTGTCATAAACCAATTGTTTCTATTTGTGAAACCTTTTTTTGACATAAAATAATGCAAATTTATTAAAATTCCAAAAATTAATAAGTAAAAGATTTAAAAAATAAATTTATTTGTCGTGCAAGTTCAAATAGTTTGACTATTTGAACAATTATTTATTTTAAATTGTTATGATCTTTTGTTTTTTCATAAAACAATTGTTTCTATTCATACAATTTTATTTGAAATAAAATAAAACTAATTTATTAGTATTCTAAAAATTAATAAGTTTGAGATATAAAAAATAAATTTGTTTACCAAACAAGTTCAAATAGTCATGTCTATTTGAACTATTGTCTATTTCAAATCATAATGACATTGTTTTGTCGTAAAATAATTGTTTTTGTTCATGCAAAATTATTCAAAATAAAACAATACTTATATATTAAGATTTTCATAATTAAAAAGAGACTTATAAACAAAATCTATTTACTAAAACAATTCAAATATTTATGACCATTTGAACAGTTATCTATCTCAAATCTTTATAATCTTTATTTTGTCAAAAACAATTGTTTCCTTTCATACAAGCTTATTTGGATTAAAATAATACTAATTAAATAATATTCCAAAAGTTAGTAAGTAAGAAATTTAAAAAATAAATGTATTTGTCAAACTAGTTCAAGTAGTTAAGACTATTAGAATAATGATCTATTTCAAATCGTTTTAACTTTTTGTTTAGTCATAAAACAATTATTTCAGTTCATACAAGCTTATTCAAAATAAAATAATACTAATTTATTAACATTCAAAAAAGTAATGAGCAATACATTTTAAAAAAATAAATCTGTTTGCCAAACAAGTTGAAATAGATTTGACTATTTGAACAATTATCTATTTAAAGTCGTTATGACCTTTTGTTTTGTCATAAAACAATTGTTTAAGTTCATAAAAACTTATCTGAAATAAAATAATACTACTTTATTAATATTTTCGAAAGTAATAAGCAAGAGATTTAAAAATTGAAGCTTTTTTTTGAACCACTTCAATAGTTATGACTATTTGAACAAATATCAATCTCAAATCATTATGATCTTTCTTTTTTCTCAAAAAACAATTGTTTTTGATCATACAAGCTTATTCAAATAAAAATAATACTAATTTAATAATATTCTAAAATTAATAAGAGGTTTAAAAAATAAATGTGTTTACCAAATCAGTTCAAATAGTTACGACTATTAGAATAGTTATGACTATTTCAACAATTATCTATTTAAAATCATTATGACCATTTTTTTTATCATAAAACAATTGTTTTAGTTCATAAAAGCTTATCCAAAATAAAATAATACTACTTTATTAATATTTCAAAAATTAATAAGTAAGAAATTTAAAAAATAAATCAGTTTATCGAATCAGTTCAAATAATCATGGCCATTTAAATAATATCTATTTTAAATCATTATTACCTTTTGTTTTATCATAAAACAATTGTTTTCAATGTACAAGCTGTTTCTAATAAAATAATACTAATTTATTAATATTTCAAGAATTAATCAGAAATTTAAAAAACAAATCAATTTATTAAACCAATTTAAATAGTTATGACTATTTGAACAATTATCTATTTCAAATTTTTATAACCTTTGTTCTATCATAAAATAATTTTTCTGCTCATACAAGCTTATTCAGAATAAAATAACAATAATTTAGTAATATTCTAAAAATTAATAACTATAAGATTTAAAAAATAAATTCATTTGTCGATCCAGTTCAAACAGTTAAGACTATATGAACAATTATTTATTTCAAATTGTTATAAACTTTTGCTTTGTCATAAAACAATTATTTCAGCTCATACAAGCTTATTCGACATAGAATAAAATTAATTTATTAATATTTTAAAAATTTATAAGTAAAGGATTTAGAAAATAATTCTATTTACAAAACGAGTTCAAATAGTTATAACTATTTGCACAATTATCTATTTCAAATCGTTATTATATTTTGTTTTGTCATAAAATAATTTTTTTTGTTAATATAAGTTTGTTCGAAATAAAATAATACTAATTTATTAATATTTAAAAAATTAATCAGTAAGAGATTTAAAAAGTAAATCTACTTGCCAAACAATTTCAAATAGTGTTACTATTTGAATAATTATCTATTTCAAATCATTATAACCTTTTATTTTGTCATCAAACAATTGGTTCTATTTATATTATTTCATTAGAAATAAAAATAATGCAAATTTAATAATATTTCAAAACTTAATAACCAAGAAAATTTAAAAATAAAGTTAATTGCTGAACCAATTCAAATAGTTAAGACTATATGAGTGATTGTCTATTTCAAATCGTTATGACCTCTTTTTTTGTTGTAAAACAATTATTTTATTTGTACAAGCTTATTTTGATTAAAATAATACTAATTTCATAATATTTCAACTAATAAGTAAGATATTTAAAAAATAAATTTGTTTACTGAATCATTTCAAATAGTTAAGAATATTAGAATAATTATATACTTTAAATCGTTTTGACTTTTTGTTTAGTCATAAAAAAATTGTTTCATTTCATACAATTTATTTAGAATAAATTAATACTAATTTATTAACATTTAAAAATTAAATAAGAAAGAGATTTAAAAAATAAATCTGTTTGCTGAGCAAGTTCAAATAGTTATTATTATTATTTGAACAATTATCTATTTAAAATCATTATAACATTTTAATTTGTCATAAAATAATTGTTTCAATTAATACAAACTTAAATGGAATAAAATAATATTAATTTATTAATATTTCCTAAATTAATAAGAAATTTAAAAAATAAATATGTTTACCAAATCAGTTAAAATAATTATGGCCATTTGAATAATTATCTATTTCAAATCATTATGACCTTTTTATTTTGTCATAAAACAATTGTTTTTGATCATACAAGCTTATTCAAAATAAAAAAATACTAATTGATTAATATTTCAAAAATTAATAGGTAACAAATTTAAACAATAAATCTGTTTACTGAACCAATTCAAATAGTTATGACTAGTTAAACAATTATCATTCTCAAATTGTTAAAATCTTTGTTTTTTCATAAAAAATTGTTTCTAATCATAGAAGTTTATTCGGTTAAAAATAATACTAATTTAATAATATTCCAAAAATTAATAAGAGATTAAAAAAATGTATTTGTTGAACCAGTTCAAATAGTTAAAACTATTAGAATAATTATCTATTTCAAATCATTCAAACCTTTTGTTAAGTCATAAAATATTTGTTTCATGTCTTAGAAGCTTATTCAAAATAAAATAATCCAAATTTATGAACATTTGGAAAATTAAAAAGCAAAAGATTTAAAAAATTAATCTATTTATTGAACAAACACTACAACAAATTTGGTCATTAGTGGTGCATCAAATAATGTCACTAAATATTTTTTTTTCATCACCCTATATATTTCATAATAAAAAATTAAACGTCATGACGTTCGTCACATTTGCACCGTTGTTAAAAGGTCTAATATGATGAAAGCAAAATATCATCACCTATTGTGAATCTACCGTGATGATAAAATAAAATGTCACCCTATGTTTTTTTTTTCGGTGATGTTAGTTTTCATTAGCTATTTATGGAAAAAAAAAAGTCATTTAAGGCTATATTTGTAACAAAAAAATGAGAAAACTTAATATATTAGTAACAAAAGGTAAATCAGCATAGTATTAGTGACAAAATTATTGCTATCAATGATTGTAAGATAATATCTATTGTGACAATAAAATCAAATGTCACCTTATGCATTAATTTTTGTGACATTAGTTTTCATCAACTAGTTGTAAACAAAAACGTCATTAAGGCTATAATTGTCACAAAATAAATGATAAAATCTTATATGTTTATGATGAAATGTAAATCATTATAGAATTTGTGACATAATTATCATCACCAATGATTATAAGATATTGCCAAATGTGACAATAAAATTACACATCACCTTATGCTTTTTTTATGACGTTAGTTTTTGTTAGTTATTTATGAAGAAAAACATCATTGAAGGCTATAACCATCACAAAATAAATGATAAAATCTAATATATTAGTGACAAAAGATAAATTGTCACAATATTGGTGACACAATTATTGTCACAAATTATTGTAAGATAATGTCAAATGTCACAATAAAATCAAATGTCACCTTATGCTTTTTTTGTGACATTAGATTCATTAGCTATATATAAAAAAAAGTCATTAAATGATTTAATCATAACTAAATAAATGATAAAATTATATTAGTAATGAAAGATAAATCATCATAGTATTAGTGACACAATTAACATCATTAAATCTTATATATAAAATAAAATTGTCATAGTCATTTTGGTAGAATAATCTAATGCAATGTTCTTACAAATCCACCAAATATTTGAATTAGTTTTTAAATGTTGCGTATTCTCTAAAGTCTACCCTAAAATCATATAGAAATAATGTTGTTTAAAAACCAAAGAGTATCAAAACTACGAAATAGGTAGTCATCGTAATCTTATCTTCAAGCTCTCAATCCAAATCTTGTGTTGAAGGTGATTGTGTTGATAGTGAATTTGGGTCATTTGAAGTTACAATAATAAACAATTAATAGCAAATATCAAAACAAACCATAATATATACAATAAGATCAAAACAAATATAAAAAACAAATTAATCCATTTTATGCATATCAAATTTTTAAATGAGGCCCTACCTTATATTAAAGAATAGGCCTTGTCAAGAAATTGACAAGTAAACTTCATAAAGCTTAGTAAATAAATAAAAATCAATTGATTTTTAAAAATTAAGTAACAAAAAAAGTACAAATTCTCACTTTTGAATTAGGTATCAAACAAGGCATAGATAAAGATCATAACAATTTGAGATGGATAATTGTTTAAATAGTCATAACTATTTGAATCGTTTCCATGAACAAATTTATTTTTAAATCTCTTATTAATTTTTAAAATATTAATAAATCAGTATTATATTATTCTAAAAGAATTTTCACAAACAGAAACAATTGTTTAATGACAAAAGAAAATGTTATAATGATTTCAAATAGATAATTGTTCAAATTGACATAACTATTTGAACTTGTTCAGTAAACAGATTTATTTTTTAAATCTCCTATCTATTAATTTTTAAAATATTAATAAATTAGTATTTTTTATTCCAAATAAACTTGTTTGAATAGAAACAATTGTTTTATGACAAAACAAAAGATCATAACTATTTTAAATAAACAATTGTTCAAACAATCATAACTATTTGAACTTGCTCAGTAAATAGATTTATTTTTTAAATCTTTTACTTATCAATTTTTGGAATATTAATAAACTAGTATTATTTTATTTCAAATATGCTTGTATGAATAGAAACAATTTCTTTATGGCAAAACAAAAGGTCATAACTATTTGAAATAGATAGTTGATCAAATAGTCATAACTATTTGAATGTGCTTAGAAAACTTTTTTTTTAATTTTTACTTATTAATTTTTGGAATATTAACAAATTTGAATCATTTTATTTAAAATAAGCTTGTATAAATAGAAAAAATTGTTTTATGACAAAACAAAAAGTTATAGCAATTTGATATAGTACTTGTTCAAATAGTCATAACTATTTGAACTTGTTCGGTAAACAAATTCATTTTTTAAATCTCTTACTTAATAATTTTTAGAATATTAATAAATTAGAATTATCTTATTTTAGATAAGCTTGCATGAATAGAAACAATTGTTTTTTGATAAAACAAAAGGTCATAAGAATTTGAAATAAATAATTATTCAAACAGTCATAACTATTTGCACTTGTCCAACAAATTCATTTTTTAAATCCATTACTTATTAATTTTTAGAATATTAATAAAGTAGCATTACTTTATTCTAAATAAGACTGTATGAATAGAAACAATTCTTTTATGACAAAACAAATGGTCATCACAATTTAAAATAAATAATGGTTCAAATAGTATAACTAATTGAATTGGTTTAGTAAACAAATTTATATTTTAAATCTCTTATTTTTTATTTTCAAAATATTAATAAATTAATATTATTTTACTTCAAATAAACTTATATGAACAAAAACATTTGTTTTATGATGAAATAAAAGGTAATAATGATTTGAAATAGATAATTGTTCAAATAGTCATAATTATTTGAACTAGTTTGGTAAACAAAGTTATTTTTTAAATCCCTTACTTATTAATTTTTGAAATATTAATAAATTTTTTTAATTTTATTTTGAATAAGTTACTAAGAACTAAAAAAATTATTTTATGACAAAACAAAAGGTAATTATGACTTAAAATAAAGAATTGTTCATATAGTCCTGGCTATTTAAACTGGTTTGGCAAATGCATTTATTTTTTTAACCTCTTAGTTATTAATTTTTAGAATATTATTACATTAGTATTATTTTATTTCGAATAAACTTGTATGAACAGAAATAGTTGTTCTATAACATAACAAAATGTTATAATAATTTGAAATATATAATTGTCCAAATAGTCATAACTATTTGAACTAGTTTAGTAAACATATTTATTTTTTACATCTCCTACTTATTAATTTTTTAAATATTAGAAAATTAGTATTATAAAATTTTATATCGAATAGGCTTGTATGATGAAAAACAGTTATTTTATGACAAAACAAAAGTTCATAATGATTTGAAATAGATAATTATTCAAATGGCCATAATTTTTTGAACTAATTTGATAAACTAATTTATTTTTTAAATCTCTATCTTATCAAATTTTGAAATATTAATAAGTAATATTATTTTATTTTGGATACGCTTTATGATAAAAATAAAAGGTCATAATAATTTGAAATATATAATTGTTCAAACAGTCATAAATATATGAACTTGTTCAGTAAATAGATTTATTTTTTATTACTTATTAATTTTATGAATGTTAATAAATTAGTATTATTTTATTTTGTTCTGACCTTTTGTTTAGTCATATAATAATTGTTTCAATTCATATATGCTTATTCGGAATAAAATAATACTAATTTATTAATATTCAAAAAATTAATAAGCAAGAGATTTGAAAATATAAATTTATTTATCGAACAAGTTCAAATGTTTATGAATATTTGAACAATTATCTATTTAAAATCGTTATAACTTTTTGTTTTGTCATAAAACAATTGTTTTAGTTTATAAAAGCTTATCCAAAATAAAAATAATGCTACTTTATTAATTTTCAAAAGTTAATAAGTAAGAGATTTAAAAAATAAATCAGTTTACCAAATCAGTTCAAATGATTATGGCCATTTGAACAACTATATATTTCAAATTGTTATTAGTTTTTGTTTTGTCATATAATAATTGTTATTATAACAATTATCTATTTCAAATCGTTGTGACCCTTTGTTTTGTGAAAAAACAATTATTATGTGCGTACAAGCTTATTCAGATTAAAATAATAATAATTTAATAATATTTCCAAAATTAATAAGTAAGAGATCTAAAAAATAAATTTGATTATCGAATCAGCTCAAATGGTTAAGACTATTAGAACAATTATCTATTTCAAATCATTTTGACCTTTTGTTTAGTCAAAAAATAGTTGTTTTAGTTCATACATGCTTATTCAGAATAAATTAATATTAATTTATTAACATTCAAAAAATTAATAAGAAAGAGATTTAAGAAATAAATATATTTACCAAACAAATTCAAATGGTTACTACTATGTGAATAATTGTCTATTTAGAATCATTATAACCTTTTGATTTGTCATAAAATAATTGTTTCAGTTAATACTAGCTTAGATGGAATAAAATAATACTAATTTATCAATATTTCCTAAATTAATAAGTAAAAAATTTTAAAAAATAAATATGTTTATCGAATCAATTAAAATAATTATTGCCATTTTAACAATTATCGATTTCAAATCATTATGACATTTTGTTGTCATAAAACAATTATTTTTTATCATACAAGTTTATTCAAAGTAAAATAGTACTAATTTATTAATATTTCAAAAATTAATAAGAGATTTAAAAAATAAATTTATTTACCAAACCAGTTTAAATAGTTATGACTATTTGAACAATTATAAATCTTAAATTTTTAAGATCTTTGTTTTGTCATAAAACAATTGTTTTTGGTCTTAGAAGCTTATTTGGTTAAAAATAATACTAATTTAATAATATTTCAAAAATTAATAAGAGATTTAAAACATAACTATGTTTGTCGAACTAGTTCAAATAGTTAAAACTATTGGAATAATTATCTATTTCAAATCGTTTTGACCTCTTGTTTGGTCATAAAATATTTGTTTCATATCTTACAAGCTTATCTAGAATAAAATAATCCAAATTTATTAGCTTTAAAAAATTAATAAGCAAAGATTTGAAAAAAAATAAATATGTTTATTAAGCAAGTTAAATAGTTATGACTATTTGAACAATTATATTGTTTCGGTTCATAAAATCTTATCCAAAATAAAATAATACTAATTTCTTAATATTTCAAAAATTAATAAGGTAGAGTTTTAAACAATAAATTTGTTTACCAAATAAATTTAAATAGTTTGACTATTTGAACAAGTATCTATTTAAAATTGTTATGACCTTTTCTTTGGTCATAAAACATTTGTATCAATTCATACAAGCTTATTCAAAAAAACATAATACTAATTTATTAATATTTTGAAAATTAATAAGTAAATGACTTAAAAAGTGAATATGTTTACCGAATCAGCTCAAATAATTATGACCAATTCAGTAATTATCTATTTCAAATCGTTATTAGCTTTTGTTTGGTCATATAACAATTTTTTTTTATCATACAAGTTTAATCGAAATAAAATAATACTAATTTATTAATCTTTTAAAAATTAATGAGTAAGAGATTTAAAAAAATAAATTTGCTTACCAAATCAATTTAAATAGTTTTGACTATTTAAACAATTGTATACTTGAAATCGTTATAACTTTTTGTTTTATCATAAAATAATTATTTTTGTTCATACTAGTTTATTCAAAATAAAATAATATTAATCTAATAATATTCCAAAACTAATAACTAAGAGATTTAAAAAATAATTTTTTTGCCGAACCAGTTTAAATAGTTAAGACTATATGACCAATTATCTATTTCAAATCGTTATGACCTTTTGTTTTGACATAAAACAATTTTTTTCAACTTATACTAGCTTATTTGGAATAAAATAAAATGAATTTATTAATATTTCAAAAATTAATAATTAAGAGATTTAAAAAATAATTTTGTTTACCTAACCAGTTCAAATAAATATGATTATTTGAATAATTATCTATTTAAAATTGTTATGACCTTCTGTTTTGTCATAAAACAAATGTTTTTGTTCATATAAGTTTTGTTCAGAATAAAATAATACTAATTTATTAACATTCTAAAAATTAATAGGTAGGATATTTAAAAAATAAATCTATTTACTGAACCAATTCAAATAGTCATGTATGTTTGAAAAATTATCTATTTGAAATCATCATGACCTTTTGTTTTGCATAAAACAAACTAGTCATTCAAAATTATTTAGAATAAAATAATACTAATATATTAATATTTTGAAAATTAATAAGAGATTTAAAACTAAATCTGTTCAAGAAAACATTTCAAATAGTTATAACTATTTGAATAATTATCTATCTCAAATCGTTATGATCTTTATTTTGTCATAAAACAATTGTTTCCTTTCATACAAGCTTATTTAGATTAAAAAAATACTAATTTAATAATATTTCAAAAATTAATAAGTAAAAGATTTAAAATAATAAATGTGTTTGTCAAACTAATTCAAATAATTAAGACTATTAGAACAATTATCAATTTCAAATCATTCTGACCTTTTGTTTAGGCATAAAACAAGTATTTTAGTTCATACGAGCTTATTTAAAATAAAGTAATACTAATTTATTAACATTTAAAAAATTAATCAGCCAGAGATTTAAAAAAAATAATTTGTTTACTGAAGAACAAATAGATTTGAGTATTTGAACAATTATCTATTTAAAGTTGTTATGACTTTTTGTTTTGTCATAAAACAATTGTTTTATCATAAAAAAATTGTTTTAGCTCATAAAAACTTATCCAAAATAAAATAATACTACTTTACTAATATTTCAAAAATTAATAAGCAAAAGATTTAAAAACTAAATCTATTTAGTAGACCAGTTCAAATAGTTATGACTATTTGAATAATTATATATCTCAAATCATTTTGATCTTTGTTTTGTCATAAAACAATTGCTTCTATTCATACAAGCATATTTGGAGTAAAATATTGCTAAACTAATAATATTCTAAAATTAATAAGAGTTTTAAAAAAAAAATATGTTTGCCGAACTAATTCAAATAGTCAAGACTATTAGAACAATTATCTATTTCAAATCGTTCTAACCTTTTGTTTAGTCATAAAACAATTGTTTCAGTTCATACATGCTTATTCTAAATAAAATAATACTTTTTATTCAAAAAATTAATAAGTAAAAAAGTTTAAAAAATAAATTTGTTTACCGAACAAATTCAAATAGTTAGGACTATTTGAACAATTATCTATTTAAAATTGTTGTGACATTTTGTTTTATAATAACATAATTATTTCAGTTCATAAAAGCTTATCCAAAATGAAATAATATTAATTTATTAAAATTTCAAAAATTAAGATGTTGGAGATTGAAAAAATAAATCAATTTATCGAACTAGTTTAATTATGGCAATTTGAACAATTATCTATTTCAAATTCTTATGAACATTTGTTTTGTCATAAAACAATTATTTTTCATCATAAAAGCCTATTCAAAATAAAATAGTACTAATTTATTAATATTTAAAAATTATTGAGTAGGAGATTTAAAAAATAAATCTGTTTATTGAACTAGTTCAAATAGTTATGACTATTTGAACAATTATATATTTCAAATTGTTATAACCTTTTGTTTTGTCATAAAACAATTATTTATGTTCATACAAACTTATTCAGAATAAAATAATACTAATCTAATAATATTATGAAAATTAATAACTAAGAGATTTAAAAAGTAAATTTGTTTGCCAAACCAATTCAATTAGTGAAGGCTATATGAATAATTATCTATTTCAAATGGTTATGACCTTTTTGTTTTGTAGTAAAACAAATGTTTTTGTTCATACAAGTTTTTTCATAATAAAATAATATTAATTTATTAATATTTTGAAAATTAGTAAGAGATTTAAAAAATAAATTAATTTACCAAATTAGATCAATTAGTTATAACAATTTGAACAATTATTTATTTCTAATTGTTATGACTATTTGTTGTCATAAAACAATTTTTTCTATTGATACAATCTTATTCAAAATAAAGTAATGTTAATTTATCAATATTCTAAAAATTAATAAGTAATGGACATAAAAAATGAATTCATTGGCTTGACCAATGCAAATAATTTTGACTATTTGAACAAATATCTATTTCAAATCATTATGACCTTTTGTTTTGTCACAAAGCAATTGTTTCTGTTCCTACAAGCTTATTTGGAATAATTTAATTTTAATTTATTAATATTCCAAAAATTAATAAGTAAAAGATTTAAAAACTGAATCTGTTCATCGAATAAATTCAAATAGTTATGACTATTTGAGCGATTACCTATTTCAAATTGCTATAACCTTTTGTTTTGTCATAAAATAATTTTTTCTATTCATACAAGCTTATTTCAATTAAAATAATACAAATTTATTAATATTCAAACACTTAATAAGTAAAAGATTTAAAAAACAACTCTATTACCGAATAAATTCCAATAGTTATAACTATTTGAACAATTATTTATTTTAAATTGTTATGACTCCTTGTTTTGTCATAAAATAGTTTTTGTTCATAGAAGCTTATTTGGATTAGAGTAATATTAATTTATCAATATTTCAACAATTAATAAGTAAGAGATTTCAAAAACAAATATGTTTATCTAAAAAGTTCAAATAGTCAGAACTATTTGAATAATTATATATTTCAAATCGTTATAACCTTTTTGTTTCATCATAAAACAATTGTATCAATTCATATAGGCTTATTTGAAATAAAATAATACTTATTTATTAATATTCCAAAAATTAATGGGCAAGAGATTTAAAAAATGAATTTATTTACTGAACAAGTTTGAATTGTTATGATTATTTAAATAATTTTTTATTTCAAATCGTTATGACATTTGTTTTGTCATAAAATAATTTTTTGTTCATACAAGCTTATTCGAAATAAAATAATATTAATTTATTAATATCCCAAAAAATTAATAAGAAAAAATTTTAAAAATAAATCTATTTTTTTGAACATGTTCAAATAGTTACGACTATTTGAATAATTATGTATTTCAAAAAGTTATGACCTTTTGTTTTGTCATAAACCAATTGTTTCTATTCATACAAGTGTATTCGAAATAAAATAATACTAGTTTATTAATATTCCAAAAATTAATAAGATTTAAAAAAATAAATCTATTTACTGAGTAAGTTTAAATAGTTATTATACCTATTTGAACAATTATTTTTTCAAATAGTTATGATCTTTTGTTTGGTCGTAACACAATTGTTTCTATTCATACAAGTTTATTCAAAATAAAATAATACTATTTTATTAATATTTTGAAAATTAATAGGTAGGAGATTTAAAAATAAAATATGTTTACCAAACAAGTTCAAAAAGTCATGTCCATTTGAACAATTATCTATTTCAAATCATTATGACCTTTTTATATTTTAATAAAATAATTATTTTTGGTCATGCAAAATTATTCAAAATAAAATAATACTAATATATTAATATTTTGAAAATTAATAAAAGATTTAAAAACTAAATTTGTTACAGAAACAGTTTAAATAGTTTTAACTATGTAAAGAATTATCTATCTCAAATCATTATGATCTTTATTTCATCGTAAAACAATTGTTTCTTTTCATACAAACTTATTTAGATTAAAATAATACTAATTTAATAATATTCCAAAAATTAAAAAGTAAGAGATTAAAAAAAATGTTTGCCAAACTAGTTCTAATAGTTAAGACTATTAGAATAATTTTATGTTTCAAATCATTTTGACCTTTTGTTTAGTCCAAAAATAATTATTTTAATTTATACAAGCTTATTCAGAATAAAGTAATACTAATTTATTAACATTCAAAAATTTAATGAGTAAGAGATTTAAAAAAAATCTATTCACTGAACAAGTTCAAATAGATTTGAGTATTTGAACAATTATTTATTTAAAGTTGTTAGACCTTTTATTTTGACATAAAATAATTGTTTCAATTCATTAAAAATTATCCGAAATAAAAAAATACTACTTTATTAATATTTCAATAATTAAAAAGCATGTTATGACTATTTGAACAAATATCAATCTCAAATCATTATGATATTTGTTTTCTCATAAAACAATTGTTTCTAATCATACAGGCTTATTTGGATAAAAATAATACTAATTTAATAATGTTCTAAAAAATAGTATTTGCTTAACTAGTTCAAATATTTAAGACTATTAGAATAATTTTTAATTTCAAATTATTCTGACCCTTTGTTTACTCATATAATAATTGTTTCAATTCATACAAGCTTATTCAGAATAAAATAAAAAAAATTTAATAAAATTCAAAAAATTAATAACAGATTTGAAAAAATAACTTTGTTTACTAAACAAGTTCAAATAGTTATGACTATCTAAATAATTATCAATTTAAAATTGTTACGACCTTTTGTTTTATCATAAACAATTGTTTTAGTTCACAAAAACTTATCCAAAATAAAATAATACTACTGTATTAATATTTCAAAAGTTAATAAGTAAGAGATTTAAAAAATAAATTAGTTTACTATGTTAGTTCAAATAATTATGGCCATTTAAATAACTATCTATTTCAAATTGTTATCACCTTTTCTTTTCTCACAAGACAATTGCTTTTCAATATAGAAGCTTATTTGAAATAAAATAATATTAATTTACTAATATTTCAAGAATTAATAAGAGATTTAAAAAATAAATCTGTATACCGAACCAGTTCAAATAGTTATGACTATTGAACAATTATCTATTTCATATTGTTATAACATTTTGTTCTATCATAAGACAATTTTTTCTATTCACATAAGTTTATTCGGAATAAAATAATACTAATTTGGTAATATTTCAGAAAATTAATCAATAAGAGATTTAAAAAGTAAATCTATTTACTAAACCATTTTAAATAGTTTTGACTATTTGAATAATTATCTATTTCAAATCATTATAACTTTTTATTTTGTCATCAGACAATTGGTCCTATTCATACTACTTTATTCAAAATAAAATAATACTAATTTAATAATATTTTGAAACTTAATAGTCAAAAAAATTAAAAAAATAAATCTAATTACTGAACCAATTCAAATAGCTAAGACTATATGAATGATTATCTATTTCAAATCATTATGACCTTTTTCTTTTATCATAAAACAATGTTTTATTCATACAACCTTATTCTTTTTAAAGTAATTCTAATTTAATAATATTTCAAAAATTAATAAGATATTTAAAAAATAAATTTGTTTATCGAATTATTTTAAATGGTTAAGATTATTAGAATAGTTATCTATTTGAAATCGTTCTGACCATTTGTTTAGTCATAAAACAATTGTTTCAGTTTATACAAGCTTATTCAGAATAAATTAATACTAATTTATTAACATTCAAAAAATTAATAAGAAAGAGATCTAAAAAAATATGTTTATCAAACAAGTTCAAATAGTTATTACTATTTGAACAATTGTCTATTTAAAATCATTATAACCTTTTAATTTGTCACAAAACAATTGTTTCAGTTAATACAAGCTTAGAAGGAATAAAATAATACTAATTTATTAATACTTACTAAAATAATAAGTAAGAAACTTAAAAAATAAATTTGTTTATCGAATTAGTTAGAATAATTATAGCAATTTGAGCGATTATCTATTACAAATTGTTATGACTTTTTGTTTTGTCATAAAACAATTATTTTTAATCATACAAACTTATTCAAAATAAAATAATACTAATTTATTGATATCTCAAAAATTAATGAGTATGAGATTTAAAAAATAAATATGTTTACCGAATCAATTCAAATAGTTATGATTGTTTGAACAATTATCAATCTCAAATTGTTAAGATCTTTGTTTTGTCATAAAACAATTGTTTCTTATCATAGAAGCTTATTTGGTTAAAAATAATACTAATTTAATAATATTCTAAAAATTAATAAGTAAGATATTTAAAAAATAAATGTGTTTGCCGAGTCAATTTAAATAGTTAGAACTATTAGAATAAATATCTATTTCAAATCATTTTGACCTTTTATTTAGTCATAAAATATTTGTTTCATATTTTACAAGCTTTCTTAGAATAAAATAATCTAAATTTATTAATATTCAAAAAATTAATAAGGAAATGATTTGGAAAAATAAATCTATTTACCAAACAAGTTCAAATAGTGATGACTATTTAAATAATTATTTATTTAAAATTATTATGACCTTTTTTTTTAACATCAAACAATTGTTTCAGTTCATAAAAAGCTTATCCAAAATAAAATAATACTAATTTCTTAATAATAACAAAAATTAATAACCAAGAGTTGAAAATAAATTTGTTTATCGCATAAATTCAAATAGTTATGACCATTTGAGCAATTGTCTATTTAAAATGTTATGACCTTTTGTTTTGTCATAAAGCAATTGTTTGAATTCATACAAGCTTAGTCAAAATAAAATAATACTAATTTATTACTATTTTGAAAATTAATGAGCAACTTAAAAGGTGAATCTATTTACCGATTCAGTTTAAATAATTATGGCTATTTCAACAATTATCTATTTCAAATCGTTATTACCTTTTGTTTGGTCATGTAACAATTGATTTTTATCATATATGTTTATTCAAAATAAAATAATAGTAATTTATTAATCTTTCAAAAAATAATAAGTAAGAGATTTAAAAAAAAATCTTTATACCGAACTAGTTTAAATAGTTATAACTATTTGAGCAATTGTATAATTCAAATCATTATAACCTTTTGTTTTGCCATAAAACAATTATTTATGTTCATACAAGCTTATTCAAAATAAAACAATACTAATATGAAAATATTCTTAAAATTAATAATTAAGAGATTTAAAATATAAATTTATTTGCCAAACTAGTTCAAATAGTTAAGACTATATGAACAATTATCTATTTCAAATCATTTTTGTTTTGTCATAAACAATTTTTTTGCAACTCATACTAGCTTATTTGGAAAAAAAAAATAAATTGAATTTATTAATATTTCAAAAATTAATATGTAAGAGATTTAAAAAATAATTCTATTTACCTAACCAGTTCAAATAATTATGACTATTTGAACAATTATCTATTTCAAATTGCTATGACCTTTTGTTTTGTCATAAAACAAATATTTTTGTTCACATAAGTTTGTTCAAAATAAAATAATAGTAATCTATTAATATTTCAAAAATTAATAATAGATTTAAAAAAATAAATCCGTTTAACAAACCAGTTCAAAAAGTTATGCCTATTTGAGCAATTATTTATTTCAAATTCTTATGATTTTTTGTTATATTACAAAACAATAATTTTTGCTTGTAAAAGTTTATTTAGATTAAAATAATACTAATTTACTAATATTTCAACAATTAATAAGTAAAAGTTTTTTTAAATAAATATGTTTATTGAACAAAATCAAATAGTCATGACTATTTGAGTAAGTATTTATTTGAAAATTGTTAAGACCTTTTTTTTATCATAAAAAATTATTTTAGTTCATATTAACTGGTTTAAAATAAAATATTACTAAGTTATTAATATTCTGAAAATTAATGATTAAGAAATTTAAAAAATGAATATATTTACCAAACAAGTTTAAATAATTATAAGTATTTGAACAATTATCTATTTGAAATCGCTATAACCTTTGTTTTGTCACCAAAAGATTTTTTTCTATTCATACAAGTTTATTTTGAATAAAATAATATACTTTATTAATACTAAGACAATTAATAGTTAAAAGATTTAAAAAATAAATTTGTTTACTAAACAAGTTGAAATCTTTTTGGCTAATTGAACGATTATTTATTTTAAATTGTTGGGTAGTAGACCGAGTGTGGAACACATTTTTACACAACTAGTCTTCTTTTTTAGTAGGTGCGATACTCAAGTTAAATTGTATGACTAAAGATGCTCCACAATCACCATAGGTAACCTCTTCCTCCTTTTTAAGGTTTTGATCCTCTTTAGCCAGCTTCTCTTCATTTTCCTCCAAGTCTTCCTCTACTTGAGCCATAATCTTCTCATTTGGGCATTATCAGGCAATGCGTCCAAGCCCTTGAGATTTGAACAATTATTTATTTCAAATCATTATGACCTTTTTATTTTTTAATAAAACAATTATTTTTGTTCATGCAAAATTATTCAAAATAAAATAATACTGATATATTAATATTTTGAAAATTAATAAAAGATTTAAAAACTATATTTGTTACAAAAACAGTTTAAATAGTTTTGACTATGTAAAGAATTATCTATCTCAAATCATTATGATCTTTATTTCATTGTAAAATAATTGTTTCTTTTCATACAAACTTATTTAGATTAAAATAATACTAATTTAATAATATTCCAAAAATTAAAAAGTAAGAGATTAAAAAAAATGTTTGCCAAACTAGTTCTAATAGTTAAGACTATTAGAATAATTTTATGTTTCAAATCATTTTGACCTTTTGTTTAGTCATAAAATAATTATTTTAATTTATACAAGCTTATTCAGAATAAAGTAATACTTATTTATTAACATTAAAAAATTTAATAAGTAAGAGATTTAAAAAAAATCTATTCACCGAACAAGTTCAAATAGATTTGAGTATTTGAACAATTATTTATATAAAGTTGTTAGACCTTTTATTTTGACATAAAACAATTGTTTCAATTCATTAAAAATTATCCGAAATTAAAAAAATAGTACTTTATTAATATTTCAATAATTAAAAAGCATGTTATGACTATTTGAACACATATCAATCTCAAATCATTATGATATTTGTTTTCTCATAAAACAATTGTTTCTAATCATACAAGCTTATTTGGATAAAAATAATACTTATTTAATAATGTTCTAAAAATTAGTATTTGCTTAACTAGTTCAAATATTTAAGACTATTAGAATAATTTTTAATTTCAAATTATTCTGACCTTTTGTTTAGTCATATAATAATTGTTTCAATTCATACAAGCTTATTCGGAATAAAATAAAACAAATTTAATAAAATTCAAAAAATTAATAACAGATTTGAAAAAATAACTTTGTTTACTAAACAAGTTCAAATAGTTATGACTATCTGAATAATTATCAATTTAAAATTGTTACGACCTTTTGTTTTATCATAAACAATTGTTTTAGTTCACAAAAACTTATCCAAAATAAAATAATACTATTGTATTAATATTTCAAAAGTTAATAAGTAAGAGATTTAAAAAATAAATTAGTTTACTATGTTAGTTCAAATAATTATGGCCATTTAAATAACTATCTATTTCAAATTGTTATTACCTTTTGTTTTCTCACAAAACAATTGCTTTTCTCACAAAACAATTGCTTTTCAATATAGAAGCTTATTTGAAATAAAATAATATTAATTTACTAATATTTCAAGAATTAATAAGAGATTTAAAAAATAAATCTGTATACCAAACCAGTTCAAATAGTTATGACTATTGAACAATTATCTATTTCATATTGTTATAACCTTTTGTTCTATCATAAGACAATTTTTTCTACTCACATAAGTTTATTCGGAATAAAATAATACTAATTTGGTAATATTTCAGAAAATTAATCAATAAGAGATTTAAAAAGTAAATCTATTTACTAAACCATTTTAAATAGTTTTGACTATTTGAATAATTATCTATTTCAAATCATTATAACTTTTTATTTTGTCATCAGACAATTGGTTCTATTCATACTACTTTATTCAAAATAAAATAATACTAATTTAATAATATTTTGAAAATTAATAGTCAAAAAAATTAAAAAAATAAATCTAATTACTGAACCAATTCAAATAGTTAAGACTATATGAATGATTATCTATTTCAAATCATTATGACCTTTTTCTTTTATCATAAAACAATGTTTTATTCATACAAGCTTATTCTAATTAAAGTAATTCTAATTTAATAATATTTCAAAAATTAATAAGATATTTAAAAAATAAATTTGTCTATCGAATTAGTTTAAATGGTTAAGATTATTAGAATAGTTATCTATTTGAAATCGTTCTGACCATTTGTTTAGTCATAAAAAAATTGTTTCAATTTATACAAGCTTATTCAGAATAAATTAATACTAATTTATTAACATTCAAAAAATTAATAAGAAAGAGATCTAAAAAAATCTGTTTATCAAACAAGTTTAAATAGTTATTACTATTTGAACAATTGTCTATTTAAAATCATTATAACCTTTTAATTTGTCACAAAACAATTGTTTCAGTTAATACAAGCTTAGAAGGAATAAAATAATACTAATTTATTAATACTTACTAAAATAATAAGTAAGAAACTTAAAAAATAAATTTGTTTATCGAATTAGTTAGAATAATTATAGCCATTTGAACGATTATCTATTACAAATTGTTATGACTTTTTGTTTTGTCATAAAACAATTATTTTTAATCATACAAACTTATTCAAAATAAAATAATACTAATTTATTAATATCTCAAAAATTAATAAGTAAGAGATTTAAAAAATAAATATGTTTACCGAATCAATTCAAATAGTTATGATTGTTTGAACAATTATCAATCTCAAATTGTTAAGATCTTTGTTTTGTCATAAAACAATTGTTTCTGATCATAGAAGCTTATTTGATTAAAAATAATACTAATTTAATAATATTCTAAAAATTAATAAGTAAGATATTTAAAAAATAAATGTGTTTGCCGAGTCAATTTAAATAGTTAGAACTATTAGAATAAATATCTATTTCAAATCATTTTGACCTTTTATTTAGTCATAAAATATTTGTTTCATATTTTACAAGCTTTCTTAGAATAAAATAATCTAAATTTATTAATATTCAAAAAATTAATAAGGAAATGATTTGAAAAAATAAATCTATTTACCAAACAAGTTCAAATAGTGATGACTATTTAAATAATTATTTATTTAAAATTATTATGACCTTTTGTTTTAACATAAAACAATTGTTTCAGTTCATAAAAAGCTTATCCAAAATAAAATAATACTAATTTCTTAATAATACAAAAATTAATAACCAAGAGTTGAAAATAAATTTGTTTATCGCACAAATTCAAATAGTTATGACCATTTGAGCAATTGTCTATTTAAAATGTTATGACCTTTTGTTTTGTCATAAAACAATTGTTTGAATTCATACAAGCTTAGTCAAAATAAAATAATACTAATTTATTACTATTTTGAAAATTAATGAGCAATTTAAAAGGTGAATCTATTTACCGATTCAGTTTAAATAATTATGACCATTTCAACAATTATCTATTTCAAATCGTTATTACCTCTTGTTTGGTCATGTAACAATTGATTTTTATCAAATATGTTTATTCAAAATAAAATAATAGTAATTTATTAATCTTTCAAAAAATAATAAGTAAGAGATTTAAAAAAAATCTTTATACCGAACTAGTTTAAATAGTTATAACTATTTGAGCAATTGTATAATTCAAATCACTATAACCTTTTGGTTTGCCATAAAACAATTATTTATGTTCATACAAGCTTATTCAAAATAAAACAATACTAATATGAAAATATTCTTAAAATTAATAATTAAGAGATTTAAAATATAAATTTATTTGCCAAACTAGTTCAAATAGTTAAGACTATATAAACAATTATCTATTTGAAATCATTTTTGTTTTGTCATAAAACAATTTTTTTGCGACTCATACTAGCTTATTTGGAAAAAAAAATTGAATTTATTAATATTTCAAAAATTAATATGTAAGAGATTTAAAAAATAATTCTATTTACCTAGCCAGTTCAAATAATTATGACTAATTGAACAATTATCTATTTGAAATCTCTATGACAATTTTTTTTGCAACTCATACTAGCTTATTTGGAAAAAAATATATATTGAATTTATTAGTATTTTAAAAATTAATATGTAAGAGATTTAAAAAATAATTCTATTTACCTAACCAGTTCAAATAATTATTTCTATTTGAACAATTATCTATTTCAAATCGCTATGACCTTTTGTTTTGTCATAAAACAAATGTTTTTGTTCACATAAGTTTGTTCAAAATAAAATAATAGTAATCTATTAATATTTCAAAAATTAATAATAGATTTAAAAAAATAAATCCGTTTAACAAACCAGTTCAAAAAGTTATGACTATTTGAGCAATTATTTATTTCAAATTCTTATGATTTTTTTTTATATTACAAAACAATAATTTCTGCTTGTAAAAGTTTATTCACATTAAAATAATACTAATTTACTAATATTTCAACAATTAATAAGTAAAATTTTTTTTAAATAAATATGTTTATTGAACAAAATCAAATAGTCATGACTATTTGAGTAAGTATTTATTTGAAATTGTTAAGACCTTTTATTTTATCATAAAAAATTATTTCAGTTCATATTAACTAGTTTGAAATAAAATATTACTAAGTTATTAATATTCTGAAAATTAATGATTAAGAAATTTAAAAAATGAATATATTTACCAAACAAGTTTAAATAATTATAAGTATTTGAACAATTATCTATTTGAAATCGCTATAACCTTTTGTTTTGTCACCAAAAGATTTTTTTCTATTCATACAAGTTTATTTTGAATAAAATAATATACTTTATTAATACTAAGACAATTAATAGTTAAAAGATTTAAAAAATAAATTTGTTTACCAAACAAGTTCAAATTTTTATGGCTAATTGAACAATTATTTATTTTAAATTGTTGGGTAGTAGACCGAGTGTGGAACACATTTTTACACAACTAGTCTTCTTTTTTAGCAGGTGCGATACTCAAGTTAAATTGTATGACTAAAGATGCTCCACAATCACCATAGGTAACCTCTTCCTCTTTTTTAAGGTTTTGATCTTCTTTAGCCAGCTTCTCTTAATTTTCTTTCAAGTCTTCCTCTACTTGAGCCATAATCTTCTCATTTGGGCATTCTCAGGCAATGCGTCCAAGCCCTTGACATTTAAAACACCTTCTGGTTTATGCACTAAACTGTGTCTTGCTTGTTGAGGTTTCATCTTTCTTTTGGGGCTACTTTGGAATGGGCATAAAAGGAACAATATTCTTAGATGAGCCACCTTTATTGATATAGCCTTTTCGAGACCCAAATCTTAAGTTGCTACCATGAGCCTTCTTTTGTTATCTTTCCACCTTAAGGGCAAGCTTGCATACATCATTGAAAGTCCAATAGGGTTATAGTTGTACCATATTAACTATCTCAATCTTCAATCCTCCAAGACACCAAACAATAGTCTACTTTTCCTCTCCCACCAATTCACATTTTAACATAAAGTGATCAAACTCAACTGTAAACTCCTCCACTAAGAGATATCTTTGCTTCAAGTTATAGAGCCTAAGTAAGACATCTTGCCAAAAGTCGTATGGGAGATACTTTCTCTTTAACTCTCTTTTCATTTTCTCCCAAGTTGTAAATTTTCTCCTACCTTCTCTTTCCCTTTGCTTTTTCAAAATTTTCCACCAAAAAGATGCATACTTTCTAAGTTTAATGGCCGCTAACTTCACTTTGTGATGTTCAGAGGCATCATGGTATTGAAATATGCATTCCATTGTGTGTAGCCAATTTAAGAATTATTTAGGTTTCATCTTCCCCTTGAACTTAGGAATCTCTATCTTCGGATTGAATATGCTAGGTTGAAGTTGGTTTTGGTGTAGATAGTCTCTGACTTACTGTGGGTGAGGTGGGGTGTTATCATTAGAATCACTATTGTTTCCATGGTATGGATTGGCCTCTCCTTCATCTTCTTTGTTCCTCCTTATTCACCTCTTTATCTCTTCTCTTTTTTCTTGTATATGCAGTTATTGTTGTAGTTGAAGAATCTATTGTCGTATTTCCCCTATGAGGGCGTCCCTTGGGTGAATATTTATAGCTGCTACAACATTAGTGTTAGCTTCAACATCTTCTACTGGTGCTTGATTATGATGACTTGCCATAACTCTGATACCAATTTAATGCTGGGAATTGATGGTTGAGATGTTGAAGAGTAACTACAAATAGAAAAAGCTCACAAAGAAGAAAACTCACTAGAAGTTTAATAATGGTAAAATATGATTATTAGATTGAAAAGGATAAAAGTTCACTACCAAGACTAGACACTAAGGGATACAAAAACACTACCGTAAGAATTCTAATGAAGGATACAGAACAATAGAAGTTCACCACTCTAAGAAATCCACCTAAGAGATACAAAACTTGAAAACAATCTAAAAGATTGCTTAAGGATAAAGAAAACTCTATTCTACCTTCTACTAAAGAATAATAGAAAATAAATAAGCTAAGAACATCCCTCCAAGTATGGGAACTTTCAAATTGAATTGCTAGAATTGTGCCTAAAATCAAGGGATTTGCATGTGAACCCATTTACTCTTATAGATTATATAATAATGAATCTGACCATAATCCCATCCATCTTTATGCTCTTCTTTTCCAGCTAGTGTAAACATAATCTCCTTATTCCAACCCATCTTATTTTTGCATATATTTAGTGGATTTGGACCAAAGATAGGCCCATCTTATTTTTGGATAAGTTTTCCTTAGTCTCAGCCCAAGTTGTAAGATATGTTGACACTCTGGTGTCATAATGATTTAAAATAGATAATTATTCAAACAGTTATAATTATTTGAACTGGTTTGATAAATAAAATTATTTCTAAATCTCTTATAAATTTTTGAACTATTAATAAACTATTTCTACTCTATTTCGAATAAGCTTGTATGAGCTGAAGTAATTATTTTATGATAAAACAAAAGGTCATAAAAATTTGAGATAAATAATTATTCATATAGTCATAATTGTTTGAATTGGTTTGACAAATGGATTTATTTTTTAAATCTCTTAGTTATTAATTTTCAGAATATTACTAAATTAGTATTATTTTATTCTGAATAAGCTTGTATGAATAGAAATAATTGTTTTATTATAGAATAAAATGTTATAACAATTTCAAATAGATAATTGCTCAAATAGTCATAACTATTTGATTTGGTTTGGTAAACAAATTTATTTTTTAAACCTCTTATTAAATTTTGAAATATTTGTAAATTAATATTATTTTATTTTGAATAAGCTTGTATGTTGAAAAACAATTGTTTTATTACATAACAAAAGGTAATAACAATATGAAATAGATAGTTGTTCAAATGGCCATAATTATTTGAACTTATTTAGTAAACTGATTTATTTTTTAAATCTCTTACTTATTAACTTTCGAAATAATAATAAAGTAGCACTATTTTCTTTTGAATAAGCTTTTGTGAACTAAAATAATTTTTTTATGACAAAACAAAAGGTCATAATGATTTTAAATCGATAATTGTTCAAATATTAATAACTCTTTGAACTTGTTTAGTAAACAAATTTATATTTTCAAATCTCTTGCTTATTAATTTTAGGAATGTTAATAAATTAGTATTATTTTATTCCAAATAAGCTTGTATGAACTGAAATAATTATTATAGGAGAAAACAAAAGGTTAGAATGATTTGAAATATATAATTATTCTAATAGTCTTAGTTATTTGAACTAGTTTGGCAAATACATTTATTTTTAAAATCTTTCACTAATTGTTGGAATATTATTAAATTAGTATTATTTTTATTCGAATAAGCTTATATGATTAGAAATAATTATTTTATGAGAAAACAAAGATCATAATGATTTGAGATTGATATTTATTCAAATAGTCATAACTATTTGAACTAGTTCAGAAAACAACTTTAGTTTTAAATCTCTTGCTTATTAATTTTTGAAATGTTAATAAAGTAGTATTATTTTATTTTGAATAAGACTTTATGAAATGAAACAATTGTTTTATGACAAAATAAAAGGTCATAACGACTTTAAATAAATAATTGTTCAAATAGTCAAATATATTTGAACTTGTTTGATAAATAGATTTATTTTATTTAAATCTCTTGCTCATTAATTTTTCGAAAGTTAATAAATTACTATTATTTTATTTTGAATAATCTTGTATGAACTGAAATAATTGTTTTATGACTAAATAAAAGGTAAGAATGATTTGAAATAGATAATTGTTCTAATAGTCTTAACTATTTAAATTGGTTCGGTAAACTCATTTATTTTTTAAATCCCTTTCTTATTATTTTTTAGAATATTATTAATTTAGTAATATTTTACTTTGAATAAGCTTGTATGAACAAAAGCAATTGTTTTATTACAAAACAAAGATCATAATGATTTGAGATAGATAATTATTCAACTAGTCATAAGTATTTGAATTGGTTCGATAAATAGATTTAATTCTTAAATCTCTTATTAATTTACAAAATATTAATAAATTAGTATTATTTTATTCTGAATAATTTTGTATTAATAGAAACAATCATTTTATGATAAAATAAAATGTCATAATGATTTGAAATAGATAATAATTCAAATAGACATGACTATTTAAACTTGTTCGGTAGACAGATTTATTTTTTCAAAATCTCCAACTTATTAATTTTTAGAATATTCATAAATTAGTATTATTTTATTTCAAATAAAATTGTATGAATAGAAACAATTGTTTATGAAAAAACAAAAGATCAAAATGATTTGAAATAAATAATTATTTGAAAGGTCATAACTATTCGAACTCACTCGGTAAATAGATTTACTTTTTAAATATTTTACTTATTAATTTTTGGAATTTTAATAAATTAGTATCATTTTATTCCAAATAAACTTTTATGAACAAAAACAATTGGTTTATGATGAAACAAAAGCTCATAACAATTTCAAATAGATAATTGTTCAAATAGTTATAACTATTTGAACGTATTCAAAAAACATATTTATTTTTAAAATTTTTACTTATTAATTTTTGAAATATTAATAAAATTATATTATTTTATTTGAAATAAGCTGGCATGAATAGAACCAATTGTTTTATGACAAAACAAACAATCATAATGTTTTGAAATAGATAATTGTTTAATAGTCATAACTATTTGAACATGTTCAATAAATAGATTAATTTTTTAATTCTCTTACTTATTAATTTTTAGAATATTAATAAATTAGTATTATTTTATTTCAAATAAGCTTATATGAACAAAAACAATTGTTTTATTACAAAACAAAAAGTCACAATGATTTGAAATAAATAATTATTCAAATACTCATGACCATTGGAACTTGTTCAATAAACATGTTTATTTTTTAAATCTTTTACTTATTATTTGTTGAAATATTAATAAACTAATATTTTTTTAATCTGAATAAGCTTGTATAAACATAAACAATTGTTTTATGACAAAACAAAAGGTTATAACAATTTGAAATAAATAATTATTCAAAGTATCATAAAGATTCGAACTTGTTTAGTAAATAGATTTATTTGTTAGATCTTTTACTTATTAATTGTCTTAATATTAATAAATTTATATTATTTTATTTGAAATAAACTTCTATGAATAGAAAAAAAATCATTTTATAACTAAACAAAAGGTTATAGCAATTTCAAATAGATAATTGTTCAAATAATCATCATTATTTAAATTTATTCGTTAAACAGATTCATTTTTTAAATCTCTTAATTATTAATTTTCAAAATATTAATAACTTAGTATTATTTTATTTTGAATAAGCTCATTTGAACCAAAATGATTTTTTTATGAGAAAACAAAAAGTCATAATGATTTGAAATAGATAATTATTCAAACAATCATGACTATTTGATCTAGTTTGGTAAGCATATTTATTTTTAAAATTTTTTACTTATTCATTGTTGAAATATTAATAAATTGGCATTAATTTAATCCAAATAAGCTTGTATGAACAGAAACTATTGTTTTATAATAGAACAAAAAGTTATAACAATTTGAAATAAATAATTGCTCAAATAGTCATAACATTTTTTATTGGTTTGATAAATATTAATAAATTATTATTTTTTTATTTTAAACAAACTTATATTAACAAAAACAATTGTTTTATGACAAAATACAAAGTAATAATGATTTGAAAGAGATAATTGTTCAAATAGTTGTAATTATTTGAACTGGTTTAGTAAATAGAATTATTTTCTAAATCTCTTATAAATTTTTTAAATATTAATAAATTAGTTTTACTTTATTCCGAATAAGCTTGTATGAGTTGAAATAATTGTTTTATGACAAAACAAAAGGTCATAACAATTTGAGATAAATAATTGTTCATATAGTCATAGCAGTTTGAATTGGTTTGGCAAATGAATTTATTTTTTAAATCTCTTAGCTATTAATTTTTAGAATATTACTAAATTAGTATTATTTTATTCCAAATAAGCTTGTATGAATAGAAACAATTGTTTTATTATAGAACAAAATGTTATAACAATATTAAATAGATAATTGTTCAAATTGTCATAACCATTTGAACTAGTTCAATAAACAAATTTATTTTTTAAATCTCTTATTAATTTTTGAAATATTAGTAAATTAATATTATTTTATTTCAAACAAGCTTATATGTTGAAAAACAATTGTTTTATGATAAAACAAAAGGTAATAACAAATTGAAACAGATAGTTGTTCAAATGGCCATAATTATTTGAACTTATTCAGTAAACCAATTTATTTTTTAAATCTCTTACTTATTAACTTTTGAAATAATAATAAAGTAGCATTATTTTCTTTTGGATAAGCTTTATGAACTAAAACAATTGTTTTATGACAAAACAAAAGGTCATAATGATTTTAAATCAATAATTGTTCAAATAGTCATAACTTTTTGAACTTGTTCAGTAAACAAATTTATGTTTTCAAATCTCTTGCTTATTAATTTTTGGAATGTTAATAAATTAGTATTATTCTATTCTGAATAAGCTTGTATGAACTGAAATAATTATTATAGGACTAAAAAAAAGTTAGAACAATTTGAAATAGATAATTATTCTAATAGTCTTAACTATTTGAATTGGTTCGACAAATACATATATATTTTTAAATCTCACTAATTTTTGAAATATTATTAAATTAGTATTTTTTTTGTCCAAATAAGCTTTTATGATAAAAAAAACAATTGTTTTATGAGAAAACAAATATCATAATGATTTGAGATTGATATTTGTTCAAATAGTCATAACTATTAATTTTTGAAATATTAATAAAGTAGTATTATTTTATTTCAAATAAGTTTTTATGAAATGAAACAATTATTTTATGACAAAACAAAAGGTCATAACACTTTAAATAGATAGTTATTCAAATAGTTAAATCTATTTGAACTTGTTTGGTAAATAGATTTTTTTTTAAATCTTTTGCTTATTAATTTTTTGAATGTTAATAAATTACTATTATTTTATTTTGAATAAGCTTGTATGAATTAAAATAATTGTTTTATTACTAAACAAAATGTCAAAATAATTTGAAATAGATAATTATTTTAATAATCTTAACTATTTGAACTAGTTTAGCAAACATATTTATTTTTCAAAGTGCTTATTAATTTTTGGAATATTGTTAAATTAGTATTATTTTAATTTGAATAAGCTTGTATGAAAAGAAACAATTGTTTTATGATAAAATAAATATCACAACGATTTGAGATAGATAATTGTTCAAATATTAATAATTATTTAAATTATATCAGTAAACAGATGTAGTTTTTAAATCTCTTATTAATTTTTAAAATATTAATAAATCAATATTATTTTATTTTGAATAATTTTGCACGAATAAAAATAATTGTTTTATGACAAAACAAAAGGTCATAACAATTTGAAATAGATAATTGTTTCGATGGACATGACTATTTGAACTTGTTCGGTAAACAATTTTTTTTTTTTAAATCTTCTACCTATTAATTTTCAGAATATTAATAAATTAGTATTATTTTATTTTGAATACACTGGCAACAATAGAAATAATTGTTTTACGATAAAACAAAACATCATAACTATTTGAAATCAATAATTGTTCAAACAAGCATAGCTATTTGAACTTGTTCGGCAAACAGATTTATTTTTTAAATCTTTTACTTATTATATAAACTAGTATTATTTATTTTGAATACGCTTGTATGAATCGAAACAATTGGTTTATGACAAAACAAAAGGTCATAATTATTTAAAATAGATAATTATTCAAATAGTTATAACTACTTGAACGTGCTCAGAAAACATATTTATTTTTAAAATTTTACTTGTTAATTTTTAGAATATTAATAAATTTATATTATTTTATTTGAAATAAGCTTGTATGAACAGAAGCAATTATTTTATTACAAAACAAAATATCATAACAATTTGGAATAAAAAATTGTTTATATAGTTATAACTATTTAAACTTGTTTAGTAAATAAATTTATTTTTTAAATCTCTTACTCATTAATTTTTGAAATATTAATAAATTAGTATTATTTTATTTCAAATAAGCCTATATGAGCTGATATAATTGTTTTATGATGAAACAAAAGGTCATAACAATTTAAAATAGATAATTATTCAAATAGTTATGACTATTTAAACTTGGTCAATAAAAATATTTATTTTTAAAATCTGTTACTTATTAATTATCAAAATGTTAATAAATTAATATTATTTTAATTTAAATAAGCTTGTATGAACAAAAACAATTGTTTTATGAAAAAATAAAAGGTCATAACGATTTGAAATAAATATTTATTTAAATAGTCATAATTTTTTGAATTTATTCAGTAAACATAGTTATTTTTAAGTCTTTTATTTATTCATTGTCTGAATATTAATAAATTTGTATTATTTTAATTGAAATAAGCTTGTATGAATAGAAAAAATTATTTTATGACAAAAAAAAGCTATAGTAATTTGAAATAGGTAATTGTTCAAATAATCATAACTATTTGTACTTGTTCAATAAACAGATTTAGTTTTTAAATATCTTACTTATTAATTTTTTAAATATTAATAAATTAGAATTATGCTATTTTGAATAAACTTGTATGAATAAAAATAATTGTTTTTTCATTAAATAAAAGGTCATAACAATTTGAAATATATAATTGTTCAAACAGTTATAACTGTTTGCACTGGTCAAGCCAACATATTCATTTTTAAAATCCATTACTTATTAGTTTCTAGAATATTAATAAATTAGCATTATTTTATTTCAAATAAGATTGCATCAATAGAGACAATTGTTTTATAACAAAAATATTGGTTATAACGATTGGAAATAAATAATTATTCAAATTGTTATAACTAATTGAACTGGTTTGGTAAACATATATATTTTAAATCTCTTAATAATTTTTAAAATATTAATAATTTAATATTATTTTATTTCGAACAAACTTATATGAACCAAAACATTTGTTTTATGACAATACAAAAGGTCATAACAATTTGAAATAGATAGTCATTCATATAACTTTTACTACTTGAATTGGTTCGGCAAATACATTTTTTTTAAATCTCTTAGTTATTAATTTTCATAATATTATTAGATTAGTATTATTTTATTTCAAATAAGCTTGTATGAACATAAATAATTATTTTATGATAAAACAAAAAATTATAATAATTTGAAATATATAATTGTTTAAATAGTCATAATTATTTGAACTAGTTTGCTAAACAAATTTATTTTTTAAATCTCCTACTCATTAATTTTTGAAATACTAATAAATTAGTATTACTTTATTTCAAATAGGCTTAAATGATGAAAAGTAATTGTTTTATGACAAAACAAAAGTTCATAACAATTTGAAATAGATAATTATTCAGATGGCCACAATTATTTGAACTGATTTGATAAATTGATTTATTTTTTAAATCTCCAACTTTCCAATTTTTGAAATATTAATAAAGTAATATTATTTTATTTTTGATAAGCTTTTATGTACTGAAATAATTGTTTTATTATAAAACAAAAGGTCATTATGATTTTAAAGTGGTCATAATTATTAGAATTAGTTAGGTAAATGAATTATTTTTTAAATCTCTTACTCAATAATTTTTGAAATATTAATAAATTTATTTTATTTTATTTCAAATAAGCAAGTATGAATTGAAAAAAAAATTTTATGACAAAACAAAAGGTCGTAACAATTTGAAATAGATAATTGTTCATAACGATTTGAAATAAATAATTATTCAAATAGTTATAACTAATTAAACTGGTTTGGCAAACATATTTATTTTTTAAATCTCTTATTTATTAATTATAGAAATATTAATAAATTAATATTATTTTATTTCGAACAAACGTAGATGAACAAAAACATTTGTTTTATGACAAAACAAAGGGTAATAATAATTTGAAATAGATAATTGTTCAAATAGTCATAATTATTTCAAATAGTTCTACCAACAAAATTGTTATGACTTTTTGTTTTGTTATAAAAAAATTGTTTTTGTTCATACAAGCTTATTTGGATTAAAATAATATTAATTTATTAATATTTTGACAATTAATAAGTAAAAGACTTAAAAAAAATATGTTTACCAAACAAGTTTAAATAATCATAACTATTTGAATAATTATCTAATTCAAATCATTGTGACCTTTTGTTTTGTAAAAAACAATTGTTTCAGTTAATATAAGCTTATTTGAAATAAAATAATTCTCATTTATTAACATACTAAAAATTAATGAGTGAGAGAATTAAAAAAATGAATTTGTTTGCCAAACAAGTTCAATTAGTTATGACTATCTAAATAATTATCTATTTTAAAACATTATGACCATTTGTTTTATTATAACATAATTGGTTTTGTTCATGCAAGCTTATTTAGAATAAAATAATATAAATTTATTAAAATTCCAAAATTAATAAGAAAAAATTTAAAAAATAAATATGTTTTCTGAACACGTTTAAATAGTTATGACTATTTGAACAATTATCTATTTTAAATCGTTATGACAATTTGTTTTGTCATAAACCAATTGTTTATGTTCATACAAGCTTATTTGGAATAAAATAATACTAATTTATTAATATTTATAAAATTAATAATAAAAGATTTAAATAATAAATCTATTTACCGAGCAAGTTCCAATAGTTATAATTATTTGAATAGTTATATATTTCAAATTGTTATGATCTTTTATTTTGTCATAAAATAGTTATTTCTATTCATACAAGTTTATTTGGAATAAAATAACACTAATTTATTATTATTCTAAAAATTAATAAGTTAGAGATTTAAAAAATACATCTATTTACCGAACAAGTTCAAATAGTCATGTCCATTTAAACTGTTATTAATTTCAAATCATTATAACATTTTGTTTTGTCATAAAATAATTGTTTCTATTCATAAAACATTATTTAGAATAAAATAACACCAATTTATTACTATTTTGAAAATTAATAAGATTTAAAAATAAATGTATTTTTTGAACCAATTTAAATAGTTAAGACTGTTAGAATGATTATCTATTCCAAATTATTTTGATCTTTTGTTTGGTAAAAAAATAATTGTTTTAGTTCATACATACTTATTCAAAATATAATAATACTAATTTATTAAAATTTAAAAAATAAATAAGTTAGAAAATTTAAAAAAATTATTTATTGAATAAGTTCAAATAGTTATGACTGTTTGAACAATTATCTATTTAAAATTGTTATGATATTTTATTTTATCATAAAACAACTATTTCAATATATAAAAGTTTATTCAAAATTAAATAATATTACTTTATTAATATTTCAATAATTGATAAATTAGAGATTTAAAAAATAAATCAGTTTATCAAATTAGTTCAAATAATTATGGCCATTTGAACAATTATCTATTTCAAATCATTATGAACTTTTCTTTTATCGTAAAACAATTGTTTTTCATTATACAAGCCTATTCGAAATAAAATAATATTAATTTTCTAATATTTCAAAAATTAATAAGTAAGAGATTTAAAAAGTTATTCTGTTTACTGAACCAGTTCAAATAGTAATGACTATTTGAACAATTATATATTTCAAATTGTAATAACCTTTTGTTATCTCATAAAACAATTATTTCTGTTCACACAAGTTTATTCAAAATAAAATAATACTGATGCAATAATATTATGAAAATTAATAACTAAGAGATTTAAAAAATAAATTTGCTTATTGAACTAGTTTAAATAGTTAAGGGTATATGAAGTTTTTTATTTCAAATCATTATAACCTTTTGTTTTGTCGTAAAACAATTTTTTTAGTTCTTAGTAGCATATTCAGAATAAAATAAAACAAATTTATTAATATTTCAAAACTTAATAAGTAAGAGATTTAAAAAACAATTATGTTTGCCTAACCAGTTCAAACAATTATGATTATTTGAATAATTATCTATTTTAAATCATTATGACCTTTTGTTTAGTCATAAAACAAATGTTTTTGTTCATATAAGTTTGTTCAGAATAAAATAATAATAATTTATTAATATTTTGAAAATTAAGAAGTAAGAAATTTAAAAATAAATATGTTTACTAAACCAGTTCAATTAGTTATAACTATTTGAACAATCATTTATTTCAAATCATTATGACCATTTGTTTTGTCATAAAACAATTATTTTATTCATATAGTCTAATTTGGAATAAAGTAATGCTAATTTATTAATATTTTGAAAACTAATAAGTAACAAATTTAAAGAATGAAACTATTGGCCTGACTAGTGCAAATAGTTATGACTATTTGAACAATTATCTATTTCAAATCATAATGACCTTTTGGTTTATCACAAAATAATTGTTTCTATTCGTATAAGCTTATTTGAATAACGTAATTCTATTTTATTAATATTCTGAAAATCAATAAGTAAGAGATTTAAAAAGTGAATCTATTTATTGAACAAGTACAAATAATTATGACTATTTGAACAATTATCTATTTTAAATCGCTATAACCTTTTGTTTTGTCATAAAACAAAATATTCTATTCATAAAAGCTTATTTCCAATAAAATTACATAAATTTATTAATATTTAGACACATAATAAGTAAAAGATTTTTAAAAAAATTGTTTATCAAATAAGTTCAAATAGTTATGATCTATTTGAACAATTAGTTATTTCAAATCATTAAGACTTTTTATTTTGTCATGACACAATTGTTTTTCTTCATACAAGCCTATTTGGATTAAAATAATATTAATTTATTAATATTTTAAAAGTTAATAAGTAAAAGATTTTAAAATAAATATATTTACCAAACAAGTTTAAAGAGTCATAACTATTTGAATAATTATCTGTTTCAAATCGTTATGACCTTTTATTTTGTCATAAAACAATTGTATCAATTCATATAGGCTTATTCGGAATAAAATATCATTAATTTATTAATATTTTAAAAATTAATGAGTAAGAGATTTAAAAAAATAAATCTGTTCACTAAACAAGTTCAAATAGTTATGACTATTTGAACAATTATCTATTTCAAATTGTTATAACCTTTTGTTTTGTCATAAAATAATTGTTTTTGTTCATACAAGCTTATTCCAAATAAAATAATTAAATTTATTAATATTCCAAAATTTAATAAGTAAAAATTTAAAAATTAATTTTTTTTCGAACACATTCAAATAGTTTTAACTATTTGAACAATCATCTATTTCAAATAGTTATGACCTTTTGTTTTGTGGTAAACCAATTGTTTCTATCCATACAAGCTTATTCGAAATAAAATAATACTAATTTATTAATATTCCAAAAATTAATAAGTAAAAGATTTAAAAAATAAATTTGTTTACTAAGTAAGCTCAAATAATAATGACTGTTTGAGCAATTTTTTATTTCCAATAGTCGTGATCTTTTGTTTTGTCATAAAACAATTGTTTCTATTCATACAAGTTTATTTGAAATAAAATAATACTATTTTATTAAGATTTTGCAAATTAATAGGTAGGAGATTTAAAAAATAAATTTGTTTACCAAAAAAGTTCAAATACTCATGTTCATTTGAACAATTATCTATTTCAAATCGTTATGACCTTTTGTTTTGTAGTAAAACAATTGTTTCTATACATAGAGAATTATTCAAAATAAAATAATATTAATTTATTAGTATTTTGAAAATTAATAAGAGATTTAAAAACTAAATTTATTTACTGAACCAATTCAAATAGCTATGACTATTTGAACTATTATCTATCGCAAGTCATAATGATCTTTATTTTTTCATACAACAATTGTTTCTTTTCACATAAGCTTATTTGATTAAAATGATACTAATTTAATAATATTCTAAAAATTAATAAGTAAGAAATTTAAAAAGTAAATATGCTTGTCAAACTAGTTAAGAAATTTAAAAAGTAAATATGCTTGTCGAACTAGTTCAAATAGTTAAGACTATTAGAACAATTATCTATTTCAAATCATTCTAACCTTTTGTTTAGTCATAAAACAATTATTCTAGTTCATACAAGCTTATTTGGAATAAAATAATACTAATTTATTAACATTTTAAAAATTAATAAGCAAGAGATTTAAAAACAAAATCTATTCACTGAACAATTTTAATTAGATATGACTATTTGAATAATTATTTATTTAAAATTATTTTAACCTTTTATTTTGTCACAAAACAATTGTTTCAGTTAATAAAAACTTATCAAAATAAAATAATACTACTTTATTAATATTTCAAAATTATTAAACAAGAGATTTAAAAACTAAAGCTATTTTCTAAAGCAATTCTAGTAGTTATGACTATTTGAACAAATATCAATCTCAAATCATTATGATCTTTATTTTGTCATAAAACAATTGTTTCTGATCATATAAGCTGATTCGAGTAAAAATAAAACTAATTTAATAATATTTTAAAAATTAATAAGTAAGAGATTTAAAAAATAAATGTGTTTACCGAATCAATTCAAATAGTTAAGATTATTAGAATAATTGTCTATTTCAAATCATTTTGACTTTTGTTTAGTCATAAAATAATTATTTTAGTTCATACAAGCTATTTGAAAGAAAATAATACTAATTTATTAACTTTCAAAAAATTAATAAGCAAGAGATTTGAAAAAATAAATATGTTTACTGAACAAGTTCAAATAGCTATAACTATTTGAATAATTATTTATTTAAAATCGTTATGAACTTTTGTTTTGTCATAAAAAAATTGTTTTAGTTCACAAAAGTTTATCCAAAATAAAATAATACTACTTTATTAATTATGGATATTTAAACAAATATTTATTTTAAATCATTATTACCTTTCATTTATAATTATTTCTGTTCATATAAATTTATTCAAAATAAAACAATACTAAATTAATAACATTCTAAAAATTCATAACTAAAAGATTTTAAAAATAAATTTGTTTCTTGAAACAGTTCAAATAGTTAAAACTATATGAATAATTTTTTATTATTTCAAATTGTTATAACCTTTTGTTTTGTTATAAAACAATTATTTAAGCCCATCCAAGTTTACTCGTAATAAAATAAAATTAATTTATTAATATTTCAAACATTTATAGAGATTTAAAAAATAATATTACTTATCGAACCAGTTTAAATAATTATAACTATTTGAACAATTATATATTTCAATTTGTTATAACCTTTTGTTTTTTCATAAAATAATTATTTCTATTCATACAAGCTTATATATAATAAAATAATACTAATCTAATAATATTTTGACTATTAATAACTAAGAGATTTAAAAAATAAATTTGTTTTAACAATTTGTATTGGTCAGGCCAATAGATTCATTTTTTAAATCCCTTACTTATTAATTTTTTGAATATCAATAAATTAGCATTACTTTATTCCAAATAAGACTATATCAATAGAAACAATTGTTTTCTGACAAACAAATGGTCATAATGATTTGAAATAAATAATTATTCAAATTGTTATAACTATTGGAATTGGTTTGGTAAATAAATTTATTTTTTAAATCTCTTATTAATTTTTAAAATATTAATAAATTAATATTATTTTATTTAGAACAAACTTATATGAACAAAAATATTTGTTTTATGACAAAACAAAAGGTCATAAGGGATCAAAAAAGATAATTACTCATATAGCCTTAACTATTTGAATTGGTTCAACAAACAAATTTATTTTTAAAATCTCTTAGTTATTGATTTTCATAATATTATTAGATTAGTATTATTTTATTCCAAATAAGCTTGTATGAACATAAATAATTGTTTTATGACAAACCAAAAGATTATAACAATTTGAAATATATAATTATTCAAATAGTAATAACTATTTAAACTAGTCCAATAACTATATTTATTTTTTAATTCTCCTACTTATTAATTTTTGAAATATTAATAAATTAGTATTATTTTATTATGAATAAACTTGTATGATGAAAAAAAAATTGTTTTATAACAAAACAAAAGTTCATAATAATTTGAAATAGATAATTGTTCAAATTTGAACTAATTCGAGAAACTGATTTATTTTTTAAATCTCCAACTTCTCAATTTTTGAAATGGTAATAAAGTAATATTATTTTATTTTGGATAAGTTTTATTGAACTGAAACAATTGTTTTATGATAAAACAAAAAGGTCATAATGATTTTAAATAGATAATTGTTCAAATAGTCATAACTAATTGAACTTGTTTGACAAATAGATTTATTTTTTAAAATTTCTTGCTTATTAATTTTCTGAATGTTAATAAAATTATATTATTTTATTTCAAATTAGCTTGTATGAACTGAAAAGAAATTTTTTATGACAAAAAAAGGTTAGAACGTTTTGAAATATATAATTATTCTAATAGTCTTAACTATTATAACTGGTTCGACAGATACATTTATTTTAAATCTCTTACTTATTAATTTTTATAATATTATTAGTTAAGTATTATTTTTACTTTGAACAAGCTTGCATGAATAGAAATAAATGTTTTATGACAAAACAAAGATCATACTATTTGAGATAAATAATTATTGAAATAGTCATAACTATTTAAAATCGTTTGGCAAAAAGATTTAGTTTTTAAATCTCCTTTAAATTTTTTAAATATTAATAATTAATAATATTTTATTTTGAATAATTTTATAAGAATAAAACAATTGTTTTATAACAAAATAAAATGTCATAATAATTTGAAATAGATTATAGTTCAAATGGACATGGCTATTTGAACTTGTTCGGCAAATATATTTATTTTTTAAATCTTCAACTTATTAATTTTTAGAATATTAATAAATTAATATTATTTTATTTTGAATAAACTTGTATGAATAGAAATAATTATTTTATGACAAAACAAAAGATCATAATGATTTGAAATAAATAATTGATCAAATAGTCATAACTATTTGAACTCGCTCATTAAACAGATTTACTTTTTAAATCTTTTACTTATTAATTTTTAGAATTTTAATAAATTAGTATTATTTTTATTCCGAATAAGTTTTTATGAACAAAAACAATTAGTTTATAACAAAACAAAAAATCATATAATTTGAAATAGATAATTGTTTAAATAATCATAATTATTTGAACGTGTTCAGAAAATATTTTTTTCTTATTAATTTCTAGAATATTAATAAATTTAAATTATTTTATTCAAAATAAGCTTGCATGAACAAAACCAATTTTTTTGTGGCAAAATGAAAGGTCATAATATTTTAAAATAGATAATTGTTCAGATAGTCATAACTATTTGAACTTATTCGATAAATAGATTCCTTTTCTAGTTCTCTTAGTCATTAATTTTTGGAATATTAATAAATTAATAATATTTTACTTCAAATAAACTTATATGAACTGAGACAATTGTTTTATTACAAAAGAAAAGGTCATAATGACTTGAAATAGATAATTATTCAAATAGTCATGATTATTTGAACTTGTTTGGTAAACATATTTATTTTTAAAAATTTTTTACTTATTAATTATCAAAATACTAATAAATTAATATTATTTTAATATGAATAAACTTGTATGAACATAAACAATTATTTTATGACAAAACAAAAAGGCATAATAAGCTGAAATAAATAATTGCATAAATAGTCATAACAATTTGAACTTGTTTGGTAAACAAATTTATTTTTTAAATCTTTTACATTTTTAACTGTCTTAATATTAATAAATTTGATTTATATTATCTTAAATAAGATTGTATGAATAGATAAAATTATTTTATGACAAAACAAAAGGTTATAGCAATTTCAAATAGATAATTGTTCAAACAGTCATAATTATTTAAACTTTTTCAGTAAACAGATTCTTATTTTTAAATTTCTTTATTATTAATTTTTTGGATTACTAATAAATTAGCATTATTTTATTTCGAATAAGCTTATATGAACTGAAACAATTCTTTTATGATAAAATAAAAGGTCATAACGATTTGAAATAGATAATTATTCAAAAAATCATGATTATTTGATATAGTTTAGTAAACATATTTGTTTTTTAAATTCTACTTATCAATTGTTGAAATATTAATAAATTAGTATTATTTAATCTGAATAAGCATATATGAACAATTGTTTTATAACAGAACAAAAAGTCATAACGATTTGAAATAAATAATTGCTAAAATATTCAAAACTATTTGAACTAGTTTGATAAATAAATTTATTTTTTAAATCTCTTATTAATATTTGAAATATTAATAGATTAGTATTACTTTATTCCGAACAAACTTATATGAACAAAAACATTTGTTTTATGACAAAACAAAAAGGTTATAATGATTTGAAATGGATAATTGTTCAAATAATCATAATTATTTGAACTAATTAGGTAAATAAAATTATTTTTTAAATCTCTTATGTATTAATTTTTGAAATATTAATAAATTCATTTCATTTTATTCCAAATAAGCTATTATGAATTAAAAAAAACTTATTTTATTATAAAACAAAAGGTCATAACGATTTAAAATACATAAATGTTCATATAGTCTTAAATATTTGAACTAGTTCAGCAAACAAATTTATTTTTTAATTCTTGTAGTTATTAATTTTTGAAATATTATTAGATTAGTATTATTTTATTTCAAATAAGCTTGAATGAACAAAAATAATTGTTTTATGACAAACAAAAGATTATAACAATTTGAAGTTTACAATTGCTCAAATAGTTATTGCTATTTGAACTGGATCAGTAAACAAATTTATTTTTTAAATCTCTTACTTATTAATGTTTGAAAGATTAATAAATTAGTATTATTTTATTTCAAATAAAATTGAATGTTCAAACACAATTGTTATATGACAAAACAAAAGGTAATAACAATTTGAAATAGATAATTATTGACATAGCCATAATTATTTGAACTGATTCGATAAACAGATTCACTTGTTAAATAACTTACTTATTAATTTTTAGAATATTAATAAGTTAGTATTATTTTATTTGAATAAGCTTCTATTAACTGAAACAATTGTTTTATGATAAAACAAATGGTCATAATGATTTCAAAGAGATAATTATTCATATAGTCTTAACTGTTTGAACTGTTTTGGCAAACAGATTTATTTTTTAAATATCTTAGTTATTAGTTTTTGGAATATTATTAAATTAGTATTATTTCATTCCAAATAAGCTTATATGAACTGAAACAATAATTTTACAATAGAACAAAAGGTTATAACAATTGAAAATAGATAATTGCCCAAATAGGAACCGATTCAGTAAACAAATTTATTTTTTAAATCTCCTTCTTCTTTATTTTTGAAATTTTAATAAATTAATATTATTTTATTCCAAATAGGCTTGTATGATGAAAAACAATTGTTTTATGAAAAAATAAAAAGCTTGTAATGATTTGAAATAGAGAATTGTTCAAATGGCCATAATTATTTGAACCAATTCGATGTATTTTTTAAATCTCTAATATATCAAAATTTGAAGTATTAATAAAGTAATATTATTTTATTCTAGATAAGCTTTTATGAATTGAAATAATTGTTTTATGATAAAACAAAAGGTCATATTTATTTTAAATAGATAATTGTTCAAATAGTCATAACTATTTGAACTTGTTTGAAAAACAAATTTATTTTTTAAAATTTGTTTATTAATTTTCTAAATGCTAATAAATTAGTAATTTTATTTTGAATAAGCATGTATGAACTAAAAATACTATTTTATGACAAGCCAAAGGTCAAAACAATTTGAAATAAATAATTATTCTAATATTCTGAACTATTTGAATTGGTTTGGCAAATACATTTATTTTTTAAATCTCTTATTAATTTATCAATATTTTACTCCAAATAAGCTTATACGAACAAAAACAATTGCTTTATGACAAAACAAATATCATAATGACTTGCGATATATAATTGTTCAAAAAAATCATAATTATTTGAATTGGTTTGATATACAGATTAAGTTTTTAAATCTTTTATTAATTTTTGAAATACTAATAAATTAGAATTATTTTATTCTGAATAATTTTGTATGAATAGAAACAACTCTTTTACGACAAAACAAAATGTCATAAAAATTTGATATAGATAATAGTTCAAATGGATATGACTATTTGGGCTTGTTCGGTAAACAAATTTATTTTTTAAATCTCCAACTTATTAACTTTTAGAATATTAATAAATCAGTATTATTTTATTTCAAATAAACTTTTATGAATAGAAACAATTGTTTTATAATAAAATAGAAGATTATAATGATTTGAAATAAATAATTGTTCAAAAGTCATAACTATTTGAACTTGCTCAATAAACAGATTTATTTTTTAAATCTTTTACCTATTAATTTTTGGAATTTTAATAAGTTAGTATTGTTTTATTTCAAATAAGCTTTTATGAATAGAAACGATTGGTTTATGACTAAACAAAAGGTCATAACGATTTCAAATAAATAATTATTCAAATAGTCATAACTATTTGAAAGTGTTCAAAAAATATATTTATTTTTAAATTTTTACTCATTAATTTTTGAAATATTAATAAATTTTTATTATTTTATTTGAAAAAGGCTTGCATGAGTAGAACCAGATGTTTAATGAGAAAACAAAATGTCATAATGTTTTAAAATAGATAATTGTTTAGATAGTCATAACTATTTGAACATGTTCGATAACAAGATTCATTTTTTAATTCTCTTTCTCATTAATTTCTAGAATATTAATAAATTAGTATTATTTTATTTCAAATAAGCGTATATGAACTAAAACAATTGTTTTATTACAAAACAAAAGGTCACAATGATTTGAAATAAAAAATAATTCATATAGTCATAACTATTTAAACATGTTCAGTAACAAGATTCCTTTTTTAATTCTCTTTCTCATTAATTTTTGGAATATTAATAAACTAATATTATTTTATTTCAAATAAGCTTATATGAACTGAAACAATTGTTTTATTACAAAACAAAAAGTCACAAAGATTTGAAATAGATAATTATTCAAATAGTTATGACTAGTTGAACTTGTTTGGAAAACATATTTATTTTTTAAATGTTCTACTATTAATTGTCGAAATATTAAGAAATAAATATTTTGTGAATCAGAATAAACATTTATGACAGAAATAATTATTTTACGACAAAACAAAAAGTTATACCAATTTCAAATAAATAATTTTTCAAATAGTCATAAAGATTTGAAATTGTTCAATAAATAAATTTATTTTTTAAATCTTTTACTTATTAATTGTCTTAATATTAATAAAGTTGTATTATTTTATTCAAAATAAACTTGTATGAACAGAAAAATCATTTTATGACAAAACAAAAGGTTATAGTAATTTCGAATAGATAATTGTCAAAAAAGTCAAAATTATTTAAACTTATTTGACAAGCAGATTCATTTTTTAAATCTCTTAATTATTAATTTTCATAATATTAATAACTTAATATTATTTTATTTTGAATAAACTTACATGAATTGAAATAATTTTTTAAGACAAAACAAAATGTCATAATGATTTGAAATCGAAAATTATTCCAAATAGTCATGACTATTTGATCTAGTTCAGTAAACATATTTACTTTTTAAATTAATTACTTATCAATTGTCGAAATATTAATAAATTAGTATTATTTTAACTCGAATAAGCTTGTATGAATAGAAACAGTTTGATAAATAGATTTATTTTTTAAATCTCTTATTAATTTTTGAGATATTAATATATTAATATTACATTATTCCGAACACACTTATATGAACAAAAACATTTATTTTATGACAAAACAAAAGGTCATAATGATTTGAAATAGATAATTGTTCAAATAATCATAATTATTTGATCTAGTTAGGTAAACATAATTGTATTTTAAATCTCTTACTTATTAATTTTTGAAATATTAATAAATTCATTTTTTTTATTTCAAATAAGCTAGTATGAATTCAAAAAACTTATTTTATGACAAAACAAAAGGTCATAATGATTTGAAATAGATAATTATTCATATAGTCTTTAAATATTTAAACTAGTTCAGCAAACAAATTTATTTTTTAATTTTCTTAGTTATTAATTTTTGGAATATTATTAGATTAGCATTATTTTATTCTGAATAAACTTGTATGAACAAAAATAATTGTTTTATGATAGAACAAAAGGTTATAACAATTTGAAGTTACAATTGCTCAATAGTCATATATTTAAACTAGTTCAGTAAACAAATGTAGTTTTTAAATCTCTTGTTAATTTTTGAAAGATTAATAAATTAGTATTATTTTATTTCGAATAAGTTGGAATGATAAAAAAAAAATTGTTATATTACTAAACAAAAGGCCATAGTTTTTAGTAAACAAATAATTGTTCATATAATCTTAATTGTTTGAATTGTTTTAGCAAATAGGTTTATTTTTTTTAATCTCCTTGTTATCAATTTTCAAAATAATATTAAATTAGTATTATTTTTTCCAAATAAGCTTATATGAACTAAAACAATTATTTTATAACAAAAAAAAAGGTTATAATGATTTGAAATAGATAATTGTTCAAATAGAAACTAGTTCAGTAAACAAAATTATTTTTTAAACCTCCTACTTATTAATTTTTGAAATATTAATAAATTAGTATTGTTTTATTTTGAATAGGCTTGTATGATGAAAAATAATTGTTTTATGACAAAACAAAAGTTTGTAACAATTTGAAATAGATAATTATTCAAGTGACCATAATTATTTAAACCAATTTGATAAACTGACTTATTTTTTAAATCTTTAACTTATTGGTTTTTGAAATATTAATAAAGTAATATTATTTTATTTCAAAGAAGCTTTTATGAACTAAGACAATTGTTTTATGATAAAACAAAAGGTCATATTTATTCTAAATAGATAATTGTTTAAATAGTTATGACAATTTGAAATTGCTCAATAAACAGATTTATTTTTTAAAATTTCTTGTTTATTAATTTTTTGAATGTTAATAAATTAGTGTTATTTTATTTTGAATAAGAATGTATGAACTAAAACAATTATTTTATGACTAAATAAAAAATAAGAATGATTTGAAATAGATAATTGTTCTAATAGTCTTAACTATTTGAATTAGTTCGGTAAACAAATTTATATTTTAAATCTCTTTCTTTTTTTTAGAATATTATTAATTTAGCAATATTTTACTATGAATAAGTTTGTATCAACAGAAGCAGTTGTTTTATTACAAAATAAAGATCATAACAATTTGAGATAGATAATTATTCAAATAGCCATAAGTATTTGAACTGGTTCGACAAATAGATTTAATTCTTAAATCTCTTATTAATTTTTGAAATATTAATAAATTAGTGTTATTTTATTTTAAATAATTTTGTATGAATAGAAACAATCGTTTTATGACAAAACAAAATGTCATAATGATTTGAAATAGATAATAATTCAAATAAACATGACTATTTGAACTTGTTTGGTAAACAAATTTATTTTTTAAATCTCCAACATATTAATTATTAGAATATTAATAAATTAGTATTATTTTATTTCAAATAAAATTGTATGAATAGAAACAATTATTTTATAACAAAACAAAATGATTTGAAATAAATAATTGTTCAAAGGGTCATAACTATTTGAATTCACTCGGTAAATAGATATATTTGTTAAATCTTTTACTTATTAATTTTTGGAATTTAATAAATTAGTATTGTTTTATTCTATATAAGCTTTTATGAATAGAAACAATTGGTTTATGACAAAACAAAAGGTCATAACAATTTGAAATAGATAATTGTTCAAATAGTTATAACTATTTGAACGTGTTTAGAAAACATATTTATTTTTAAAATTTTTACTTATTAACTATTAGAATATTAATAAATTTATATTATTTTATTTCAGATAAACTTGCATGAACAAAATCAATTTTTTTACGATAAAACAAAAGGTCATAATGTTTTGAAATAGATAATTGTTCAGATAGTCATAACTATTTGAACATGTTTTGTAAATAGATTAATTTTTTAATTCTCTTACTCATTAATTTTTATAATATTAATAAATTAGTATTATTTTATTTCAAATAAGCTTATATGAACTGAAACAATTGTTTTATTAAAAAAAAGGTCACAATGATTTGAAATAATTAATTATTCAAATATTCATGACTATTATTCGATAAACATATTTATTTTTTAAATTTTTTACTTATTATTTGTCAAAATATTAATAAATTAATATTTTTAATCTAAATAAGCTTGTATGAATAGAAACAATTTTTTTATGACAAAACAAAAGGTCATAAAAATTTGAAATAAATAATTGTTCAAATAGTCAAAGATTTGAACTTGTTTGGTAAACAGATTTATTTTTAGATCTTTTACTTATTAATTGTATTAATATTAATAAATTTATATTATTTTATTCAAAATAAGTTTGTATGAATAGAAAAAAATCATTTTATGACAAAACAAAAGGTAATAGCAATTTCAAATAGATAATTGCTCAAATAGTCATAATTATTTAAACTTATTCATTAAATAGATTTATTTTTTAAATATCTTAATTATTAAGTTTTAGAATATTAATAACTTAGTATTATTTTATTTTGAATAAGCTTATATGAACTGAAATGATTTTTTTATGACAAAACAAAAGGTCATAACGATTTGAAATAGATAATTATTCAAATAGTCATGACTATTTGATCTAGTTCGATAAGCATATTTATTTTTAAAATTTTTTACTTATTAATTGTTGAAATATTAATAAAATGGTATTATTTTAATCGAATAAGCATGTATGAACAAAAAATATTGCTTTATAATAGAAAAAAAGTCATAACAATTTGAAATAAATAATTGCTCAAATAGTCATAACTATTTAAATTGATTTGATGAACAAATTTATTTTTTAAATCTCTTATTAATTTTTAAAATATTAATAGATTAGTATCCTTTTATTCTGAACAAACTTATATAAACAAAAACATTTGTTTTACGAGAAAATGAAAGGTCATAGCTATTTGAAAAAGATAATTGTTCAAATAGTCATAATTATTTGAACTGGTTAGGTAAAAAGAAATATTTTTTAAACCTTTTACATATTAATTTTTTTTAGTATGAATAAATTCATTTTATTTTATTTTGAATAAGTTAGTGTGAATTGAAAATTTTGTTTTATGACAAAAAAATGATTTGAAATAAATAACGGTTCATATAGTCTTAACTATTTAAACTAGTTTAGCAAACAAATTTATTTTTTAAAATCTCTTAGTTATTAATTTTTGGAATATTTTTATATTAGTATTATTTTATTTTGAATAAGCTTGTATGAACAAAATAATTGTTTTATGACAAAAAAAAGGTTATAACTATTTGAAGTATACAACTATTCAAATAGTCATAATTATTCAAATTGTTTAGTAAATAGATTTATTTTTTAAATCTCTTACTTATTAATTTTTGAGAGATTAATAAAATACTATTATTTTATTCTGAATAAACTTGAATAATAAAAAAAAATTGTTATATGACCAAACAAAAGGTAGTAACAATTTGAAATAGATAATTGTTGAAATGGCCACAATTATTTGAGTTGATTTGGTAAACCTATTTACTTTTTAAATCACTTACTTATTAATTTCCAAAATATTAATAAATTAGTATTATTTTATTTTGAATATGCTTGTATGAATTGAAACAATTGTTTTATAACAAAACAAAAGGTCATAATGATTTTAAATAGACAATTGTTCAAATAGTTGTAACTATTTGAATTTGTTCGGTAAACTAATTTATTTTTTTAAACTCTTGCTTATTAATTTTTGAAATATTAAGAAATTAGTATTATTTTATTTTGGATAAGCTTTTATGAACTGAAACAATTGTTTTATATCAAAAGAAAAGGTTATAATGATTTTAAATAAATAATTGTTCAAATAGTCATCACTATTTGAGTTTGTTCGATAAATAGATTTATTTTTTCAAATCTTTTCCTTATTAATTTTTCAAATGTTAATAAATTTGGATTATTTTATTCCGAATAAGATTGTAAGATATGAAACAAATATTTTCTAACTAGAAAAAAGGTCAAAATGATTTAAAATATATAATTATTCTAATAGTTTTAACTATTTAAACTGGTTCGACAAACATATTTATTTTTTAAATCTCTTACTTATTAATTTTTGGAATATTATTAAATTAGTAGTATTTTTAACCAAATAAGCTCTATGATTAGAAACAATTGTTTTATGACAAAACAAAAATCTTAATGATTTGAGATTGATAACTACTCAAATAGTCATAATTACTTGAACGGGTTCGGTAAATAGATTTATTTTTTAAATCTCTTACTTATTAATTTTTGAAATATTAATAAATTGATATTATTTTATTTTGAATAAGCATGTATGATCAAAAACAATTGTTTTATGGAAAAACAAAAGGTCATAATGATTTGAAATAGATAATCGTTCATGTAGTCTTACTATTTGAAAGGGTTCGACTATTAGATTTATTTTTTAATTTTCTTAGTTATTAAGTGTTGGAATATTATTAAATTAGTATTATTTTATTCTGAATAGAACTAATTGTTTGGTGACTATAACAAATTGAAATAGATAATTATTCAAGTAGTCAAAACTATTTGAAATGGTTTGGTAAATAGTTAATTTTCTAAATATTAATAAAAGGTTAGAATGATTTGAAATAGATAATTGTTCTAATAGTCATAACTATTTGAACTCGTTTAGCAAATACATTTATTTTTTAAATCTTTCACTATTTTTTGGAATATTATTAAATTAATATTATTTTTATTCAAATAAGCTTGTATGATCAGAAACAATTATTTTATAAGAAAACAAAAATCATATTAATTTGAGATTGATATTTGTTCAAATAGTCATAACGATTTCAACAAGTTCAAAAAATAACTTTAGTTTTAAATCTCTTGCTTATTAATTTTTGAAATATTAATAAAATAGTATTATTTTATTTCGAATAAGTTTTTATGAAATGAAACAATTGTTTTATGACAAAACAAAAGGTCATGACAACTTTAAATAGATAATTGTTCAAATAGTCAAATCTATTTGAACTTGTTTGATAAATAGATTTATTTTATTTAAATCTTTTGCTCATTAATTTTTTGAAAGTTAATAAATTACTATTATTCTATTCTAAATAAGCTTGTATGAACTAAAATAATTGTTTTATGACTAAACAAAAGGTAGGAATAATTTGAAATTGATAATTGTTCTAATAGTCTTAATTATTTGAACTGGTTTAATTAACGCATTTATTTTTCAAAGCTCTTATTAATTTTTGAAATATTATTAATTTAGCAATATTTTACTTTGAATAAGTTTGTATGAATAGAAGCAATTGTTTTATTACAAAACAAAGATCATAATGATTTGAGATGGATAATTATTCAAATAGTCATAAGTATTTGAATTGGTTTGATAAACATATTTAATTCTTAAATCTCTTATTAATTTTTGAGATATTAATAAATTAGTATTATTTTATTCTTAATAATTTTGTATGAATAGAAACAATCATTTTACGACAAACAAAATGTCATAATGATTTGAAATAGATAACAATTCAAATAGATATAACTATTTGAACTTGTTCAGTAAGTAGATTTATTTTTAAATCTCCAACTTATTAATTTTATAATATTAATAAATTAGTATTATTTTATTGCAAATAAAATTGTATGAATAGAAACAATTGTTTTATGACAAACAAAAGATCAAAATGATTTGAAATAAATAATTATTTGAAGGGTCATAACTATTCGAACTTGCTCAGTAAACAGATTTATTTTTTAAATCTTTTACTTATTATTTTTTGAAATTATAATAAATTAGTATTATTTTATTCTAAATAAGCTTTTATGAATAGAAACAATTGGTTTATGACAAAACAAAAGGTCATAACAATTTGAAATGGATAATTGTTTAAATAGTCATAACTATTTGAATGTGTTCAGAAAACATATTTATTTTTAAAATTTTTACTTATTAATTTTTGAAATATAAATAAATTTATATTATTTTATTCGAAATAAGCTTGCATGAATAGAACCAACTGTTTTATGACAAAATAAAAAGTCATAATGTTTTGAAATAGATAATTATTCAAATAGCATAACTATTTGAACATGTTTGGTATATAGATTAATTTTTTAATTCTCTTACTCATTAATTTTTAGAATATTAATAAATTAGTATTATTTTATTTCAAATAAGCTTATATGTACTAAAACAATTGTTTTATTACAAAAAAAAAAAGATCACATTGATTTGAAATAATTAATTACTCAAATAGTCATGACCATTTGAACTTGTTCGATAAATATATTTATTTTTTAAATCTTTTACTTATTATTTGCTACAATATTAATAAATTAATTTTTTTTAATCTGAATAAGCTTGTATGAATAGAAACAATTGCTTTATGACAAAACAAAAGGTCATAACAATTAGAAATAAATAATTGTTCAAATAGTCATAAAGATTTGAACTTGTTTGGTAAATAGATTTATTTGTTAGATCTTTTACTTATTAATTGTCTTAATATTAATAAATTTGTATTATTTTATTCAAAATAAGCTTGTATGAATAGAAAAAAAAATCATTTTATGACAAAACAAAAAGTTATAGCGATTTCAAATAGATAATTGTTCAAATAGTTATAATAATTTAAATTTATTCATTAAACGTATTCATTTTTTAAATCTCTTAATTATTAATTTTCAGAATATTGATAACTTAGTATTATTTTATTTTGAATAAGCTTATATGAATCGAAATGATTTTTTTATGACAAAATAAAAGGTCATAATGATTTGAATAGATAATTATTCAAATAGTCATGACTATTTGATCTAGTTTGATAAGCATATTTATGTTTTAAATATTTTACTTATTAATTGTTGAAATATTAATAAATTAGTGTTATTTTAATCCGAATAAGCTTGTATGAACAAAAACTATTGCTTTATAATAGAACAAAAAGTCATAACAATTTGAAATAAATAATTGTTCAAATAGTTATAACTATTTGAACTGGTTTGATAAATATTAATAAATTAGTACTATTTTATTTTGAATAAACTTATATTAACAAACAATATTGTTTTATTACAAAATAAAAACTAATAATTATTTGAAATAGATAATTGTTTAAATAGATATAATTATTTGAACTAGTTCAATAAATAAAATTATTTTCTAAATCTCTTATAAATTTTTCAAATATTAATAAATTAGTTTTACTTTATTTCGAATGAGCTTCTATGAGCTAAAATAATTGTTTTATGACAAACAAAAGGTCAGAACAATTTAAGATAAATAATTGTTCATATAGTCTTAACTATTTGGATTGGTTTGATAAATGGATTTATTTTTTATATCTATTAGTTATTAATTTTTAGAATATTACTAAATTAGTATTATTTTATTCTAAATAAGCTTGTATGGATAGAAATGATTGTTTTATTATAAAATAAAATGTTATAACAATTTGAAATAGAAAATTGTTCAAATAGTCATAACTATTTGAATTAATTCAGTAAACAGATTTATTTTTTGAAAAATAATTGCTTTATGACAGACAAAAGGTAATAATAATTTGAAATAAATAGTTGGTCAAATGGCCATAATTATTTGAACTTATTCAGTAAACTAATTTATTTTTTAAATCTCTTAATTATTAACTTTTGAAATAATAATAAAGTAGTATTATTTTCTCTTGAATAAGCTTTTCTGAACTAAAACAATTGTTTATGAAAAAACAAAATGTCTTAACAATTTTAAATCGATAATTGTTTAAATAGTCATAACTCTTTGAACTTGTTCGGTAAACACATTTATCTTTTCAAATCTCTTGCTTATTAATTTTTAGAATGTTAATAAATTACTATTATTTTATTCCGAATAAGCGTGTATGAATTGAAACAATTATTATAAGACTAAACAAAAGGTTAGAACTATTTGAAATAAATAATTATTCTAATAGTCCTAACTATTTTAACTGGTTTGACAAATACCTTTATTTTTTAAATCCTTCACTAAGTTTTAGAATATTATTAAATTAGTATTATTTTTTTCCAAATAAGCTTGTATGATCAGAAATGATCGCTTTATGAGGAAACAAAGATCATAATGATGAGATTGGTATTTGTTCCAATAGTCCTAACTATTTAAACTAGTTTAGAAAATAACTTTAGCTTTAAATCTCTTGTTTATTAATTTTTGAAATATTAATAAAGTAGTGTTATTTTATTTCTAATAAGTTTTTATGAAATGAAACAATTATTTTATAACAAAACAAAAGATCATAATGACTTTAAATAGATAATTGTCCAAATAGTCAAATCTATTTGAACATATTTGATAATTTGCTCATTAATTTTTTTAATGTTAATAAATTACTATTATTTTATTTTGAATAAGATTGTATGAATTGAAATAATTGTTTTATGACTAAACAAAAGGTCATAATAATTTGAAGTAGATAATTATTATAATAGTCTTACTATTTAAACTAGTTTAGCAAACACATTTATTTTTCAAAGCTCTTATTAATTTTTGGAATATTATTAAATTAGTATAATTTTAATCCAAATAAGAATGTATGAAAAGAAATAATTGTTTTATAACAAAATAAATATTATAATGATTTTAAATAGATAATTATTCAAATAATAATAACTATTTAAGCTGCTTCGGTAAACAAATTTAGTTTTTAAATCTCTTATTAATTTTAAAAATATTGATAAATTGGTATTATTTTATTTTGAATAATTTTGCATAAATAGAAACAATTATTTTATAACAAAACAAAAGGTCATAACGATTTGAAATAGATAATTGTTCATATAGACATGACTATTTGAAATTGTTCAGTAAACAAATTTATTTTTTAAATCTCTTACATATTAATTTTTAGAATATTAATAAATTAGTATTATTTTATTCTAAATAAACTTGCATGAATAGAAACAATTGGTTTATGATAAAACAAAGGATCATAACTATTTGAAATAAATAATTGTTCAAACAAGCATAATTATTTGAACTTGCTCGGTAAACATATTTATTTTTTAAATCTTTTACATATTAATTTTTGGAATATTAATAAACTAGTAATATTTATTTTGAATATGCTTGTATGAACAGAAACAATTGGTTTATGATAAAACAAAATGTCATAATTATTTGAGATAGATAATTATTCAGATAGTCATAACTATTTGAACTTGTTTGGTAAATAAATTTATTTTTTAAATCTCTTACTCATTAATTTTTGGATAATTAATAAAATAGTATTATTTTATTTGGAATAAGCCTATATGAACTGATATAATTGTTTTATGACGAAATAAAAGATCATAACAATTTGAAATAGATAATTATTTAAATAGTTATGACTATTTAAACTTGTTTAATAAGCATATTTATTTTTTAAATCTATTACTTATTAATTGTCAAAATGTTAATAAATTAATATTATTTTAATTCGAATAAGCTTGTAAGAACAAAAATAATTGTTTTATGGCAAAACAAAAAGTCATAACGATTTGAAATAAATATTTATTTAAATAGTCACAACTATTTGAATTTATTTGGTAAATATAGTTATTTTTAAATCTTTTATTTATTAATTGTATGAATATTAATAAATTTGTATTATTTTAATTGAAATAAGCTTGTATGAATAGAAAAAATTATTTATGACAAAACAAAATGTTATAGCAATTTGAAATAGGTAATTATTCAAATAATCATAACTATTTGAACTTGTTCGATAAATAGATTTAGTTTTTGAATCTCTTACTTATAAATTTTTAAAATATTAATAAATTAGAATTATGCTATTCCAAATAAGCTTGTATGAAAAGAACCAATTGTCTTGTGACAAAATAAAAGGTCATAATGATTTGAAATAGATAATTGTTCAAATAGTTATAATTATTTGCATTGGTCAAGCCAATAAATTCATTTTTTAAATTCGTTACTTATTAATTTTTAGAATATTAATAAACTAGCATTATTTTATTCCAAATAAAACTATATCAATAGAAACAATTGTTTTATGACAACACAGATGGTCATAATGATTTGAAATAAATAATTATTCAAATTGTTATAACTATTTGAACTAGTTTGGTAAATATATTTATATTTTAAATCTCTTAATGTCAGCCTTGAATTGATCTTTATTTTAAAATGACAAAACATTAAGCTAAATAAGCTTGATCAAGATTTTGAAAAAGATTTATTTAGTACATGTTCTTAAGTTTTATATTTTGGTACTAAATAAATAATATGATTTTCAAAGCTTAAACAAACCTTTCTTTGTTTTCATATTTCTTAAACCAAATCTACCTTTAAAGATTATTTATTTGAGCTTAAAATGAAAGTCCAATTGTTTTTTTAAAAGTGAATTTATTCATTTTGGACTTAATACAATTTTAATAAAATTGGTTTTGAGAAATAAATTAACTTAAGAAAGTTGTTTTACAAGAACAAAGTTTTCCAACATTGAATTTGTTTTGTTTTTCTGTAATAATTCACAAAGTTTTAATATTTGAATTTTATATGGTTGGAAAGCTCTTTGAATCTACTTTCTAATGAATAAACAAAATCAAAATCCAAATTTTCTAAGAAAAGATTTTGAATTTTTACTAGACACTCTGCAGTTGTTTAAAAACTGCGTAATGTGTAAATTTGAAAATTCACTATAATTCGTATACAGTGAATTAGGTGATGAACTTTATATGGATAGAAAGCCCTTTAATATAGTTTCTAAATCTTTAGATGGTTTATAATTTGGATTTGTATAACTCAAGATATGACCCAATTAGTGAGTAGAGTGCAAAATAGGAAACAACCACCCAACCATTGACAGGATCGATCCCCATATGGAAGGGATCGATCAAGTTTGGCCAGAATCACACCAACAGCTATTTTTTCAAGCTTTCAATGGCTATTTTCTTCTCCCAAGCATCCCTAATGGCTACTCCTTCAATTTCTCTATAAATTGAGTACTCTAACACACCTTAAAGAATGATGAATCAAGAGAGCAAGAGCCAATAAGCCATATTTTCATTCTCTCAAAGAATCAAGAGTTTTTAGAGCTTCAAAGTCCATATCTTTGTATTTATTGTATCCTAATTATATTTGTTATTCATTCATCATTTTCTTGTACTTAAACTTAGCAAACAGTTAGCCTTAGAGAGGTTGTTCTATTGTTTGCAAAATTACCTTTGATATACAAGGGTGGAAGAGATAAGAGGTGAGGTATCATCTTGAGAGCTTTGTAGTGAGATTAGATAAAATACTACAAAAGGGTAGAGGTTTCTATCTTAAGCCTTAGAAAGAAAAAGATAGGTTGTATTTTCAATTCAAGAATAGTGGATTGAAGCCTTGGTGTGGACAACCAAGAAGAAAGGATGTAGGTTCCTTGTGGAAAAGGACTGAACCTCTATAAATCATTATGTTTAATTTCTCTATTCCTATCTTCTTATAATTTATTATTGTTTATATTTGATTTTAGGTTCATTAATTGTTATTGTTTGCATTATATTTTCATCAAAAGTGCTTATTGTTTTAATTTCCATTCAACTATATTGAAATCATTGTTTGGGAAGATTTTGGAGAAATCCAATTCACCCCCCTTTTGGATCACCATCTCACTAAACAGATAACAATTGGTATCAGAGCTTTGGTCTCTTTTTTGTAAGTTTAACCACCTTGAGTAAAGATCCTATGGCTCAACTTAAGTTTCAAGATGGTGAGGAAGTCCTCAAAGCTTCTATGTTTGATAAATTTGAATTTTATGAATGGAGAAAGAGGATGAAGATATTCATAATGGCCCAAGATTTTAGAGCTTGGAATGTGGTTGAAAAAGGGCTTGGAATTCCTTCAAATGATGCAAACTGCATACAGCAAGCGATGGATGATGCCAAGGCCAAGTGCTTACTATATGGAGCTCTTAACTCCCATAAATTCAACTTGGTATCAAAATGTCCAACCTCAAATGAGATATAGGAGAAATTGAATGAAATACATGAAAGACAACAATCCAATCAAAATGCATCATGTCTCATGGCTCTTGAAGATCCGGAGGTATCCTCTAATTCTATTTATTCAAATTCATATGCTTTTGATGAATTGCAAGATGCTTATAATAAGCTATATCTTGATATGAATCAATGAAGAGGAAGTATAATAAAATGATTTCAAAGTTGAATGTAGAGTTTTTAATGAATGCAAAAAATGTTTTGGAAAAAGAAAATAAAAAATTGAAAATAGATTTTGAAACCTCTCAAAATAGGTATAAAATTTTAGAAAAAAAAATTTTGATTTGAAAAAGAAATTTGATGTTTTGATGAATGAAAAACAAGAGTCTTTAGATAAGAGTTTAAGTGCTAAAATGATTAAATGCAATTTTTGTAATTTTCATGGTCATACTATACATACTTTTCCTATTAAAAGAAAAGTTCCATTTAGAATTAGGCAAGGATGGGTTCCTAAAGGAACAAGAGACTTGCTCACTAACTCTCAAGGACCCAAAGCAATTTGGGTACCAAAAATCAAATGAGATTGTCTCTTGTAGGTGTGCTAGAGCAATGAGCCACAATGTGAGATTGAAGATTGAATACTCTAGACACACAATGGAGATGGGTAACCTCTAAACTTTATTTGAAGAGAATTTGAATTTAGTTACCTATTCTTGATGAAATTTGAATGCTTGATTGATTATGCAAAATTTGGTTGACATTGATAACAAGACATATGTTGCATAATCTTATAAAAAAAATGTGAGCTTGAATTGAATGTGCATTTATTTTGCTCTTGAGTATGTTTGAGTTGCTTGTTGAAATTAATTATGATATAAAACTTTTCTAAATGGGTTGAAAAACTTAAATGTGTCTTTAAACATATTTGCTTTTTTTAATAGCCTTTTTCAAGGAAATATAGGGATTAAGAGTTTACTTTTTGATTTCCTTGTTTCTAATGCCAAATGACCACTTGAACAACTTTGTTTTGTCGTTTGAAATTTGTTGGAATGGTTCAAGTTGGTTAAAAATGAGCTTGACTAGTTTTGAGATTTATTAAGGTATTTTTCAAGAAAAAAATGAGTTTTAAAGTGCAAAAATCAAAATCCTAAACCTATTAAGCTTTGAAAGATTTATCCTACGGTATTTTGCATAAATATACTTGTTTGAATGATTTTAGCATGATGGAAATGATATTTGTAACTTTTATGCATATTGATTTGTAATTGTTGAACATGCTTATATATGACCATGTTGATTAAAATTACTCAATTTGTTCTCAATGCTTGGATAGTGTGAAATTTTTTTATACTTTAAATTGTTATAACTCTTGATTTGTGAATTGATGAACATCTTGTGCTTAAGTGATATATATGTTGATTTTTTGTTCATCTATATTTTTGGTCAAGGTATGTGCTCATACGATGATTGATTCAACTTGACCTTAATATTTGTGATTTGAAAGTGCTTAAATTGTTTATTTCTTAATTTGTGAAATACCTTTGTAATGTGCTTGCTCTTGTGCTTAAATCTTAAATATTGATGTTTGATTGTTCATCTTTTGATTTTTTTTATAGTCTTGAAATATGCTTTAATTCGTTATCCTTATTAATTCAAGATTTATTTCTTCTCTTGTGTTGATGAATTGATGAACATTATGTGCTTAAATGGAATATATTGATTCTTTGTTCATCTCTAGTCTTGGTCAAGATATATGCTTGTATGATCATTAATTCAATTTGACCTTAATGCCTGAATTGTTTATCTCTTGATTGTGAAAGATATTTTGTGAAATATGCTTATTTTTGTGCTTAAATGTTTTATTAATTTTGTTAAATATTTTGGATCTTGTGCTCAATTGATATATCTCTTGATTTGTGATTTTAAATATGATGAACTAGTTGCTTGTAAATGATATGTGTTATTGGCTCATCTATTGTTCTTGTCAAGTGTGTGTATACATGATAAATGTAGTTTTTCTTGACTTGACATTGTTGCAACATGACTTAAGTAAATGAATTTCTTATGATGCTTATTTTTTTGCTTAAGTCATTGTTGATTGTGGCCTATAATTTGTGTAGACATATTTATGCTATTGTGCTAAAATTTTCTTGAATTTTTTTTTTATAAATATGTCTTCCTTGAGCTTTTAGTTTTTATATGGCTTAAATTTTTTTTGACATATTCCTTAGTGATTTATTGAATATATATGAATATTGAATATGTCTATTTTGTGTTCATGAATGATCTAAAAGGTTTGATTTTTTCACATTACATGAGAACTTTTGCTTTAGTGCCATTCTTGTGCTATTTAATGCTTAAATTGATATATGGCCTCTAGCTTAAGTATATATCTCCCTTGCAATTGACAACTTATGCTTAGTGAATAAATGTTCTTTTGCCTATAATGACTTAGAATATGGAATTGTTTTCTAACAATTGGTATAATTTTGATCAATTAACATTCTTGATGCTATTAATGAACATTTTTTGTCAAGAATATTTTCTAAGTCTATGCCATGAGAACTTGAAGTGAGTATGAATGGCCCAACAATTTTGGAATTTCAAGTATAGTGAGTGAAGCATGTCATCCTCATCAATCAAGCCTAGTTTTGCTCAAATGAAGTGGATTGGAGAATTAAAAGTCAAATGAGCACAACAACAAAGCTTGACAGGGATGGAGGTAAATGTATCAACTTTATGATATGATGTATGAGTTTGAGTACATATACATGCTTGCTTTAATATGTGCAAATATATGATTTGTGAACACATTACATAAATTAATCACCAAGCTACTTAGTAGATATTGTTCTAATATTTTTTGAAAGCTTGGATTGATTAATTCACCTTCATTGATATTCATGCCTAGTTCTTAATTGTTTTGATGAGATTGATAGTTTCAATGCATGAATATTTGGTCAATGCATGAATCCTTGAACATGGATACGAGTTAAATTGATTGATTTTTTTATACATGTTTATTGATTGAATCCATTGAGATAGCATCTACCATATTGTGTCTAAAGGTTTGCATTTTTATTGGGTAAGTTGCTATACATGTTTTGAAATTTTCTTGCATATGCTTGTGTGATTTTGTTTGAAATAAATATATGTTTGATTACTTGCATATGCTTAGATTAAATACATTGCTATACATTGAAATAATTTGGATTATAATTGAATAATTATGCTTTCATTGTTTCTTTGCTATAGCATATGTGCTCATCATGTTTAAAAAGAAAATCATGTTTATATAAACTTTGTTAGGATATGATGATTGAACATCATTGCTCATTAGTACTTATGATTTATTATATACATGTGAACTTTTGGTTCTTATTTGGATAGGATAACTTATGAAAGATTACTATTATCATTTATGTATGTATTGAATGAATCTTTCATATGCTTAAAGTATGTTTGTTCTATGAAAGTTGTTGAATAAAATTGCTAACAATTGATATCAAAATTGCTAAAGATTTTTTTTAACTTTCATAGATGCTTATTTATGTGCCTATCCTTGCTATACCTTGTGCCTTTCATGCAAAATTATGTGTGCCTTATATTGATTAATCCTTATTTGGAAAATGAGGAGAAATTAGAATACAATTTTGTTTGATTTATTTTGTGATAACAATTGGTATGCTTTATCATTACATATCTTTAACAATTGGTATGAGCTTGTATGCATGTGCTTGAATTTATGCTTAATTGCTATTTATGTTTTAGGTTCTAAGCACATCTTATGCTAACATGATTTATGAGTAGATTGCATATCATTTATTATCCTTTGTTCATAAATTTCATGTAGTAAATTTGATGACTTGTGCTAAAATGCTAAAATTGGATATACTTATGCTTTTGTGCTTGAATACATGTATGTGAACTTGATTGTGCATATTACACTTGATTACATGCATTCAAAATACTCTTGATATTATTGGTATCAAGCATTTTGTCCCATGCCTTGAATTGATCTCTCTTTCTTTTGAAATGACAAAAAGGGGTAGAGAGTTTAGAGATATTTCTTCTTGTATTTATTACAATTAATATAGGAGTTTAAAGAGCATAAACAAAAAAGAGGAGAAATGTTTCATGAATATATTTGTTAATGACGCCTTTTTGTGTTTATTTGCTCATTAATATGCTCATACCTTTTTGCTATGACAAAAAGGGGGAGAAATATCATATGGACAAATTTGCTTGTGCTTGACATGCATATGTTTGATTGTGCTGATTTGATTTATATGCTCTAACATATATTTGGTGAGTTGTGTTGGATTAGGATGCATAAATTAAAGGGGAGTTTTTCCATGCAATATTTAAGGGAGAGTTTTCCAAAATGTCTTTCAAAATCTTAAATGTTTCAAAGAAAGTTTTTCATCAAGCAAATTTATCTTTAAGTTTTGTCATATCAAAAAGGGGGAGATTGTTAGCCTTGAATTGATCCTTATTTTGAAATGACAAAACATTAAGCTAAATAAGCTTGATCAAGATTTTGAAAAAGATTTATTTAGTATATGTTTTTAAGTTTTATATTTTGGTACTAAATAAATAATATGATTTTCAAAGCTTAAACAAGCCTTTCTTTGTTTTCATATTTCTCAAACCAAATCTACCTTTAAAGATTATTTATTTGAGCTTATATGAAAGTCCAATTGTTTTTTTTAAAGTGAATTTATTCAATTGGACTTAATACAATTTTAATAATATTGGTTTTGAGAAATAGATTAACTTAAGAAAGTTGTTTTACAAGAACAAAGTTTTCCAACATTGAATTTGTTTCATTTTTTTGTATTAATTCACATAGTTTTAATATTTGAATTTTATACGGTTGGAAAGTTCTTTGAGTCTACTTTCTAATGGATCAAACAAAATCAAAATCCAAATTTTCTAAGAAAAGATTTTGAATTTTTACTAGACACTCTATAGTTGTCTAAAAACTACATAAGGGGTAAATTTGAAAATTCACTATAATTCGTACATAGTGAATTAGGTGATAAACTTTATACGAATAGAAAGCACTTTAATATAGTTTCTAAATCTTCAAACAGTTTGTAATTTGGATTTGTATAACTAAAGATATGATCAAATTAGTGAGTAGAGTGCAAAATAGGAGACAACCAGTTAGCCATTGATAGGATCGATCCCCTCATGAAAGGGATTTATTGGGTTGTTCTTTTTAAGCATGAAATGGCATGAAACTTGAACCAATTGATGCCTTCAAGGAAGGGATAGATCGGGTATGGGTAGAATCACACCAACAGCTATTTTTTCATGCTTTCAATAGCCATTTTCTTCTCCCAAGCATCCCCAACGGCTACTCCTTCAATTTCTCTATAAATTGGGCACTCCAACACACCAAGAAGAATGATGAATCAAAAGAACAAGAGCCAATAAGCCATATTTTCATTCTCTCAAAGAATCAAGAGTTTTTAGAGCTTCAAAGTGCTTATCTTTGTATTTATTGTATCCAAATTATTTTTGTTGTTCATTCATCATTTTCTTGTACTTAAACTTAGCAAACACTTAACCTTAGAGAGTGTGTTCTATTGTTTGCAAAATTACCTTTGATATACAAAGGTGAAAGAGAACAGGAGGTGAGGTATCATCTTGAGAGCTTTGTAGTGAGATTGGGTAAAATACTACAAATGGTAGAGGTTTTTATCTTAAGCCTTAGAAAGAAAAAGATAGGTTGTATTTTCAATTCAAGAATAGTGGATTAAAGCCTTGGTGTGGACAACCAAGAAGAGATGATGTAGGTGCCTTGTAGAGAATGACCGAACCTCTATAAATCATTGTGTTTGATTTCTCTATCCCAATCTCCTTACAATTTATTGTTGTTTATATTTGATTTTAGGTTCATTAATTGTTATTGCTTGCATTATATTTTCATGAAAGTGCTTATTGTTTTAATTTCCATTCAACTATATTGAAATCATTGTTTGGGAAGAATTTGGAGAAATCCAATTCACCCCCTCTCTTGGATCACCATCTCACCTAAAAAGCTAACACTTAATAATTTTCAAAATATTAATAAATTAATGTTATTTTATTCTAAACAAACTTATATGAAGAAAAGCATTTGTTTTATGACAAAACAAAAGGTCATAACGATTTGAAATAGATAATTATTCATACAGCCTTTACTATTTGAACAGGTTTGGCAAACAAATTTATTTTTAGAATCTCTTAGTTATTAATTTTCATAATATTATTAGATTAGTATTATTTTATTTCGAATAAGCTTGTATGAACATAAATAAATGTTTTATGACAAAACAAAAGGTTATAATGATTTAAAATATATAATTGTTCAAATAGTCATAACTATTTGAACTAGTTTGCTAAACAGATTTATTTTTTAAATCTCTTACTCATTAATTTTTGAAATATTATTAAATTAGTATCATTTTATTTTGAATAGGCTTATATGATGAAAAACAATTGTTTAATGACAAAACAAAAGTTCATAACATTTTGAAATAGATAATTGTTCAAATGGCCACAATTATTTGAACTGATTCAATAAATTGATTTATTTTTTAAATCTCCAACTTCTCAATTTTTAAAATATTAATAAAGTAATATTATTTTATTTTGAATAAGCTTTTATGAACTAAAACATTTGTTTTATTATAAAATAAAATGTCATAATGATTTTAAATAGATAACTGTTCAAATAGTCATAACTATTTGAATTTGTTCAGTAAGCATATTTATTTTTTAAAATTTCTTGCTTATTAGTTTTTTGAATGTTAATAAAATAATATTATTTTATTTCAAATAAGCATTTACGAACTGAAACAATTATTTTATAACTAAACAAAAAGTGAAAATGATTTGAAATAGATAACTATTTTAATATTCTTAACTATTTGAACTGGTTCAACAAACACATTTACTTTTTAAATCTATTACTTATTAATTTTAGAATATTATTATTTTAGCAATATTTTTCTTCGAATAAGCTTGTATGAATAGAAACAATTATTTTATGACAAAACAAAGATCATAATGATTTGAGATAGATAATTTTTCAAATAATCATACCAATTTGAACTAGTTTGGTCAATAGATTTAGTTTTTAAATCATTTATTAATTTTTGAAATATTAATAAATTAGCATTATTTTATTTTGAATAATTTTGTATGAATAAAAATAATTTTTTTACGATAAAACAAAATGTCATAACGATTTAAAATAGATAATAATTCAAATGGATGTGACTATTTGAATTTGTTTGGTAAATAGATTAATTTCTTAAGTCTCCAACTCATTAATTTTATTATATTAATAAATTGGTATTGTTTTATTCCAAATAAACTTGTATGAATAGAAACAACTATTTTATGACAAAAATAAAAGTTTATAATGATTTGAAATAAATAATTGTTCAAATAGTTATAACTATTTAAACTCACTCGGTAAATAGATTTATTTTTTAAATCTTTTACTTATTAACTTTTGGAATTTTAATAAATTAGTGTTATTTTATTACGAATAGAAACAATTGGTTTATGACAAACAAAAGGTCATATCTGTTCATTAAAAATTATTTAGACTAAAATAATACTGATCTATTAATATTTTAGAAACTCATAAGAGATTTAAAAATTAAATTTGTTCACAAAAGTTTAAATAGTTATGACTATTTGAATAATTACCTATCTCAAATCGTTATGATCTTTATTTTGTCATAAAACAATTGTTTCTTTTCATACAAGCTTATTCAAATTAAAATAATACTAATTTAATAATTTTCCAAAAATTAATAAGAGATTAAAAATAATAAGTGTTTGTTGAATTAGTTCAAATAGTTAAGACTATTAAAACAATTTTCTATTTTAAATCATTCTAACCTTCTTTTTAGTCATAAAACAATTATTTCAGTTTATGCAAGCTTATTTAAAATATAATAATACTAATTTATTAACATTTGAAAAATTAATGAGCAAGAGATTTAAAAACATAAATCTATTTACTGAACAAGTTCAAATAGATTTGACTATTTGAATAATTTTCTCTTTAAAGACATTACGAACTTTTGTTTTGTTAAAAAATAATTGTTTCAGTTCATAAAAAATTATTCAAAATAAAATAATACTACTTTACTAATATTTCAAAAATTAATAAGCAAGAGATTTAAAAACTAAATCTGTTTATGAAACTAGTTCAAATAGTTATGATTATTTAAATAATTATCTATCTCAAATCGTTATGATCTTTGTTTTGTCATAGAACAATTGTTTCCATCCATACAAGCTTATTTGGAGTAAAATATTGCTAAACTAATAATATTCTAAAATTAATAAGTAAGAGATTAAAAAAATAAATGTTTTTGCCGAACTCGTCTAAATAGTTAAGACCATTAGAACAATTATCTATTTCAAATTGTTCTAACCTTTTATTTAATCATAAAATAATTGTTTTAGTTCATACAAGCTTATTTGAACTAAAATAATACTATTTTATTAACATTTAGAAAACTAATAAGCAAGAAATTTAAAAAAATAAATCTATTTACCAAACAAATTCAAATAGTTATGACTATTTGAAAAATTATCTATTTAAAATCATTATGACCTTTTGTTTTATAATAAAACAATTGTTTAAGTTTTTAAAAGTTTATCCAAAATAACATAATATTAATTTATTAATATTTCAAAAATTGAGAAGTTAGAGATTTAAAAAATAAATCAATTTATCAAATCAGTTCAAATAATTATGACAATTTAAACAATTATCTATTTCAAATCGTTATGAACATTTATTCTGCCATAAAACAATTGTTTTTCATTATAAAGCCTATTTGGAATAAAATAATACTAATTTATTAATATTTCATATTAATATTTCAAAAATTAATGAGTAAGAGATTTAAAAAATAAATCTGTTTATCAAACTAGCTAAAATAGTTATGACTATTTGAACTATTATATATTTCAAATCGTTATAACCTTTTATTTTGTCATAAAACAATTATTTATGTTCATACAAGCTTATTCGGAATAAAATAATACTAATCTAAAAATATTATGAAAAGTAGTATCTAAGAGATTTAAAAAATAAATTTGTTTGCCGAACTAGTTCAAATAGTTAAGGCTATATGAATAATTATCTATTTCAAATCATTATGACATTTTGCTTTGTCATAAAACAAATGTTTTTGTTCATATAAGTTTGTTCAGAATAAAATAATATTAATTTATTAATATTTTAAAAATTAATGAGAGATTTAAAAAATAAATCTATTTACTAAACCAGTTCAATTAGTTATAACAATTTTGAACAGTTATTTATTGCAAATCATTATGACCATTTGTTTCGTCATAAAATAATTTTTTCTATTAATACAATCTCATTCAGAATAAAGTAATGCTAATTAATTAATATTCTAAAAATTAATAAGTAACAGATTTAAAAAATTAATCTGTTGGCTTGACCAGTGCAAATAGTTTTGATTGTTTGAACAATTATCTATTTCAAATCATTATGACCTTTTGTTTTGTCACAACAATTGTTTCTATTCCTATAAGCTTATTCGGAATAACATAATTCTAATTTATTAATATTCTAAAAATTAATAAGAGATTTAAAAACTGAATTTGTTTATTGAATAAGTCCAAATAGTTATGACTATTTGAGTGATTACCTATTTTAAATTGCTATAACCTTTGGTTTTGCCATAAAATAATTTTTTTCTATTCATACAAGCTTATTTTAATTAAAACAATACAAATTTATTAATAGTCAGACAATTAATAAGTAAAAGATTTAAAAAACAACTCTATTTACTGAATAAATTCAAATAGTTATGACTATTTGAACAATTATTTATTTCAAATCATTATGACTTTTCGTTTTGTCAAAAAACAAATTTTTTTGTTCATAGAAGCTTATTTGGATTAAAATAATATTATTTATTAATATTTCAACAATTAATGAGTAAAAGATTTTAAAAATAAATATGTTTACTGTACAAGTTCAAATAGTCATAACTATTTGAATAATTATCTATTTCAAATCGTTATGACATTTTGTTTCATCATAAAAACAATTATATCTATTAATATAGGCTTATTCAAAATAAAAAAAATACTAATTTATTAATATTCCAAAAATTAATGAGCAAGAGATTTAAAAAATGAATCTATTTTCTAAAAAGTTTGAATAGTTATGACTATTTGAACAATTTTTTATTTCAAATCATTATGACATTTTGTTTTGTCATAAAATAATTGTTTCTGTTCATATAAGCTTATTCCAAATAAAATAATATAAATTTATTAATATTCCAAAAAATTAATAAGTAAAAATTTTAAAAATAAATCTATTTTCTGAACACATTCAAATAGTTATGACTGTTTGAACAATTATCTATTTCAAATAGTTATGAGCTTTTGTTTTGTCATAAGCCAATTGTTTCTATTCATACAAGCATATTTGAAATAAAATAATACTAGTTTATTAATATTTCAAAAATTAATAAGATTTAAAAAAATAAATCTATTTACTGAGCAAGTTTAAATAGTTATTATGCCTATTTGAACAATTATTTATTTCAAATAGTTATGATCTTTTGTTTTGTCATAAAATAATTGTTTCTATCCATATAAGTTTATTTGAAATAAAATAATACTAATTTATTAATATTCTAAAAATTAATAGGTAGGAGATTTAAAAGTAAATCTACTTACCAAACAAATTCAAATAGTCATGTCCATTTGAATAATTATTTATTTCAAATCTTTATGACCTTTTGTTTTTTAATAAAACAATTGTTTCTGTTCATGCAAAATTATTCACAACAAAATAATACTGATCTATTAAAATTTTGAAAATTAACAAGAGATTTAAAAACTAAATTTGTTTACAGAAATAGTTTAAATAGTTATGACTATATTAACAATTGTCTATCTTAAATCATTATGATCTTTATTTCATCATAAAACAATTGTTTCTTTTCATATAAGCTTATTCGGATTAAAATAATACTAATTTAATAATATTCCAAAAATTAATAAGAGATTTAAAAAATAAATGTATTTATCGAACCGATTCAAATAGCTAGGACTATTAGAACAATTATCTACTTCAAATCGTTTTGACCTGTTGTTTAGTTATAAAACAATTATTTTAATTCATACAATCCTATTTAGAATGAAATAATACTAATTTAATAACATTCAAAAAATTAATGAGCAAGAGATTTAAAAAAAAATCTATTTATCGAACAAGTTCAAATAGATTTAACTATTTGAACAATTATCTATTTAAAGTCATTAGACCTTTTGTTTTATCATAAAACAATTATTTCAGTTCATAAAAACTTATCTAAAATAAAATAATACTACTTTATTAATTTTCAAAAATTAAAAAGCAAGTTATGACTATTTGAATAAATATCAATCTTAAATCATTATGATCTTTGTTTTCTCATAAAATAATTATTTTTGATCATACAAGCTTATTCAGATAAAAATAATACTAATTTATTAGTATTCTAAAACTTAGTAAGAGACTTAAAAAAATAAATGTGTTTGTTGAACCAGTTCGAATAGTTAAGACTATTAGAATAATTTTTAATTTCAAATCATTTTAACATTTTGTTTAGTCATACAATAATTGTTTTAGTTCATACAAGCTTACTTGAAATAAAATAATACTAATTTATTAACATTCAAAAAATTAAAAAGCAAGAGATTTGAAAAAATAAATTTGTTTATTAAACAAATTTGAATAGTTATGATGATTTGAACAATTATCAATTTAAAATCATTATGACTTTTTGTTTTGCCGTAAACAATTGTTTTAGTTCATAAAAGCTTATTCAAAATAAAATAATACTATTGTATTAATATTTCAAAAGTTAATAAGACATTTAAAAAATAAATCAATTCAAATAATTATGGCCATTTAAACAACTATCTATTTCAAATTGTTATTACTTTTGGTTTTCTCCTAAAACAATTGCTTTTCAATATAGAAGCCTATTCAAAATAAAATAATACTAATTTAATAATATTTCAAGAATTAATAATAGATTTAAAAAATAAATCTGTTTACCAAACCAGTTCAAATAGTTATGACTATCTGAACAATATCTATTTCAAATTGTTATAACCTTTTGTTCTATCATAAAACAATTGTTTTTGTTCATATAAGCATATTCGGAATAAAGTAATACTAATTTAGTAATATTCTAAAAATTAATAACTAAGGAATTTAAAAAATAAATCTATTTGCTAAACTAGTTCAAATAGTTAAGACTACATGAACAATTATTTATTTCAAATTGTTATGACCTTTTGTTTTCTCATAAAGCAATTGTCTTCATTAATATAAGTTTATTCGAAAAAAAATAATACTAATTTATTAATATTTTATAAAATTAATCAGTAAGAGATTTAAAAGTAAATCTATTTACTAAACCACTTCAAATAGTTTTGACTATTTGAATAACTATCTATATCTAATCATTTTAACTTCTTATTTTGTCATCAAACAATTGGTCCTGTTCATACTATTTTATTTAAAATAAAATAATACTAATTTAAGAATATTCTAAAAGTAATAACCAAGAAAATTAAAAAATAAATCTAATTGTCAAACCAGTTCAAATAGTTAAAACTATATGAACAATTATCTGTTTCAAAGTGTTTGACCTTTTTTCTTTTGTCGTAAAACAATTGTTTTATTCATACAACCTTTTTTTTATTAAATTAATGCAAATTTAATAATATTTTGAAAATTAATAAATAAGATATTTAAAAAATAAATTTTTTTGTCAAATCAATTGAAATGGTTAAGATTATTAGAACAATTATCTATTTGAAATCATTCTAACATTTTGTTTTGTCATAAAACAATTGTTCAGTTCAACAAGCCTATTTAGAATAAATTAATACTAATTTATTAACATTCAAAAATTAATAAGAAAGAGATTTAAAAAATAAATCTATTTAACGAACAAGTTCAAATAGTTATTACTATTTGAACAAATGTCTATTTAAAATCGTTATAACTTTTTCATTAGTCATAAAACAATTGTTTTAGTTAATACAAGCTTAGATGGAATAAAATAATACTAATTTATTAATACTTACTAAAATAATAAGTAAGAAATTTAAAAAATAAATCTGTTTACCGAATTAGTTAAATAGTTGTTTGAATGATTATCTATTTTAAATCATTATGACCTTTTGTTTTGTCATAAAACAATTGTTTTTGATCATACAAGATTATATGAAATAAAATAATACTAATTTATTAAAATTTCAAAAATTAATAAGTAAAAGATTTAAAAAATAAAAATATTTATTGAACCAGTTTAAATAGTTATGACTATTTGAACAATTATTAATCTCAAGTCGTTAAGATATTTGTTTTGTCAAAAACAATTGATTTTTATCATAGAAGCTTATTTGGTTAAAAATAATACTAATTTAAGAATATTTCAAAGATTAATAAGAAATTTACAAAATAAATGTGTTTATTGAGCTAATTCAAATAGTTAAAGCTATTAGAATAATTATTAATTTCGAATCATTTTGACCTTTTGTGTAGTCATAAAATATTTGTTTCATATCTTACAAGCTTATTCGAAATAAAATAATCTAAATTTATTAATATTCAAAAAATAAAAAAGGAAATGATTTGGAAAAATAAATCTGTTTATCAAACAAGTTCAAATAGTGATGACTATTTGAACAATTATTTATTTAAAATCATTATGACCTTTTGTGTTGACATAAAACAATTGTTTCAGTTCATAAAAGCTTATCTAAAATAAAATAATACTAATTTATTAATAATTCAAAAATTAATAAGCAAGGGTTTAAAATAAATTTGTTTACTAAACAAATTCAAATTGTTATGACTATTTGAACAATTGTCTATTTAAATCGTTATGACCTTTTATTTTGTGATAAAATAATTATCTGAATCCATACAAGCTTAGTCAAAATAAAATAATACTATTTTATCAACATTCCAAAAATTAATAAGTAAGTGATTTAAAAAGTGAATATGTTTACTGAATCAGTTCAAATAATTAATGTCATTTCAACAATTATCAATTTCAAATTGTTTGTTTGGTCATATAACAATTGTTTTTTATTATATATTTTTATTTGAAATAAAATAATAATAATTTATTAATCTTTCAAAAATTAATAAGTAAGAGATTTAAAAATTAAATTTGTTTATCGAACCAGTTTAAATAGTTATGACTATTTGAATAATTGCATACTAAAAATCATTATAACCTTTTGTTCTAGCATAAAACAATTATTTTTGTTCATATAAGTTTATTCGAAATAAAATAATATTAATATAAAAATATTCCAAAAATTAATAATTAAGAGATTTAAAAAACAAATTTGTTTGCCAAACTAGTTTAAATAATTAAGACTATATGAACAATTATCTATTTCAAATTGTTTTTGTTTTGTCATAAAGCAATTTTTTCAATTCATACTAGCTTATTCAGAATAAAATAAAATGAATTTATTAATATTTCAAAAATTAATATGTAAGAGATTTAAAAAATAATTCTGTTTGCCTAACTAGTTCAAATAATTATGACTATTTGAGCAATTTTCTATTTCAAATCACTATGACCTTTTGTTTTGTCATAAAACAAATGTTTTTGTCCATATAAGTTTGTTCAAAATAAAATAAAACTAATCCATTAATATTTCAAAAATCACTAATAGATTTAAAAAATAAATATGCTTATCAAACTAGTTCAAAAAGTTATAACTATTTGAGCAATTATTTATTTCAAATTGTTATTATTTTTTCTTTTGTTACAAAACAATAATTTATGTTCATAAAAACGTTTTCAAATTAAAGTAATACTATTTTATTAATATTTTGATAATTAATAAGTAAAAAGTTTAAAAAATAAATATGTTTACTGAATTAGATCAAATAGTCATGCTTATTTGTAAAAGTATTTATTTAAAATCATTATAACCTTTTTTTCTTATAAAAAAATTATTTTAGTTCATATCAGCCTATTCAAAATCTATAATAAGTTATTAATATTCTAAAAATTAATGATTAAGAGATTTAAAAAATGAATCTATTTATCAAACAAGCTTAAATAATTATGACTATTTGAACAATTATCTATTTCAAATTGCTATAACCTTTTGTTTTATTGCCAAATGATCTTTTCTGTTCATATAAGCTTACTTCAAATAAAATAATACAATTTATTAATATTAAGACAATTAATAGGTAAAAGATTTAAAAAATAAATATGTTTTTCGAACACGTTCAAATATTTGTTACTATTTGAATAATTATCTATTTCAAATAATTACGATTTTTTGTTTTGTCATAAACTAATTGTTTTTGTTCGTAAAAGCTTATTCAAAATAAAATAATACTAATTTATTAAAATTCCAAAAATTAATAAGTAAAAGATTTAAAAAAAATAAATTTATTTACCGAGTGAGTTCAAGTAGTTATGACTCTTTGAACAATTATTTATTTCAAATCGTTATGATCTTTTGTTTTGTTATAAAAAAATTATTTCTATTTATGCAATTTTATTTGAGATAAAATAACACTAATTTATTAATATTCCAAAAATTAATAAGTTGGAGATTTAAAAAATAAATCTATTCACCGAACAAGTTCAAATAGTCATGTCCATTTGAGCTATTATCTATTTCAAATGGTTATAACATTTTGTTTTGTCATAAAATAATTATTTATATTTATACAAAATTATTCAAAATAAAATAATACTAATTTATTAATATTTCAAAAGTTAATAAGAGATTTAAAAATTAAATCTATTTATTAAACCAGTTCAAATAGTTATGACTACTTCAACAATTATCTATCTCAAATTGTTATGATCTTTGTTTTGTCATAAAACAATTGTTTCGAAGTAAAATATTGCTAAATTAATAATATTCTAAAAATTAATAAGTAAGAGATTTAAAAAATAAATGTGTTTGTCGAGCTAGTTCAAATAGTTAAGACTATTAGAATAATTATCTATTTCAAAATGTTCTAACATTTTGTTTAGTCATAAAATAATTTTTTCAGTTCATACATGCTTATTTGAAGTAAAATAATACTAATTTATTAACATTCAAAAAATTAATAAACAAAAAATTTTAAAAAATAAATCTGTTTACAAAAAAGTTCAAATAGTTATGACTATTTGAACAATTATATATTTATAAGAAGTATGACCTTTTGTTTTGTCATAGAACGATTGTTTCAGTTCATAAAAGCTTATGTGAAATAAAATAATATTGCTTTATTAATGTTTCAAAAATTGAAAAGATAAAGATTTAAAAAATAAGTTAGTTTATCGAATCGCTTCAAATAATTATGGCCATTTAAACAATTATCTATTTCAAATCGTTATAAACTTTTATTTTGTCCTAAAACAATTGTTTTTCATCATACAAGCCTATTCAGAATTAAATAATAATAATTTATTAATATTTCAAAAATTAATAAGTAAGAGATTTAATAAATAAATCTATTTATTGAACCAATTTTTATTTAAACAATTATCTATTTCAAATCATTATAACCTTTTGTTCTGTTATAAAATAATTGTTTTAGTTCATATAAGCTTTTTTGGAATAAAATAATACTAATTTAATAATATTCCAAAAATTGATAATTAAGAGATTTAAAAAACAAATCTGTTTGTCGAAGTGGTTCAAATAATTAAGACTATATGAATAATTATCTATTTATCAAAAATTATGGCCTTTTGTTTGGTCATATAACAACCTTTTTTTATCATTCAAGCCTATTTGGAATAAAATAATACTAATTTATTAATCTTTAAAAAATTAATAAGTAAGAGATTTAAAAAATAAATCTGTTTACCAAACTAGTTTAAATACGTAACTATTTGAACAACTGTAAACTTCAAATCATTATAATCTTTTGTTCTATCATAAAACAATTATTTTTGTTCGTATAATCTTATTCAAAATAAAATAATACTAATCTAATAATATTCTGAAAATTAATAACTAAGAGAATTAAAAAATAAATTTCTTTGTCGAACGAGTTTAAATATTTAAAACTATATGAACAATTATCTATTTCAAATCATTATGACCTTTTGTTTTAGCATAACATAAGTTTTTTTGAATTTATACTAGCTTATTTGGAATAAAATCAAATGAATTTATTAATATTTTAAAAATTAACAAGAGATTTAAAAAATAATTCTATTTACCTAACCAGTTCAAATAACTATGACTATTTGAACAATTATCTATTTCAAATAGTTATATCTTTTGTTTTGTCATAAAACAAATAATTTTGTTCATATAAGTTTGTTTGGAATAAAATAATACTAATCTATTAATATTTTAAAAATTAATAAGAGATTTAAAAAATAAATCTATTTATGAAATGAGTTGAAATAGTTATGACTATTTGAGCAATTATTTATTTTAAATAGTTATGACTATTGTTTTGTTATAAAACAACTATTTCTATTCATACAAGCTTATTCAGAATAATACTAATTTATTAATATTTCAATAATTAATAAGTAAGAAATTTAAAAAATAAATATGTTTATTGAACTAAATTAAATAGTAATGACTATTTGAATAATTATTTATTTCAAATTATTATGACCTTTTGTTTTGACATATAAGCTTATTCAAAATAAAATAATACTAAGCTATTAATATTACAAAAATTAATAAGTAAGAGATTTAAAAAATAAATCTGTTTGTCGAGCAACTTTAAATAATTATGACTTATTCCAATAATTTTCTTTTTGAAATTGCTATAACATTTTGTTTTGTCATAAAATGATTTTTTTTGTTTATATAAGTTTATTGAAAATAAAATAACAAAAATTTATTAATATAAAGATACTTAATATGTAAAACATTTAAAAAATAAATTTGTTTACCGAATAAGTTCAAATCTTATTACTATTTGAATAATTATTTATTTCAAATTCTTATGACTTTCTGTTTTGTCATAAAACAATTGTTTCTGTTCATACAAGCTTATTCAAATTACAATAATATTAATTTATTAATATTTTGACAATTAATAAGTAAAAGATTTAGGTAAAAAATATGTTTTTCAAACAAGTTCAAATAGCTCCAAATATTTGAATAATTATCTATTTAAAATCATTATGACCTTTTTTTTTTGTAATAAAACAATTATTTTATTCATATAAGCTTATTTGAAATAAAATAATACCAATTTATTAATATTCCAAAAAATAACGAGTAAGAGAATAAAAAAATGAATTTGTTTATTGAACATGTTTAAATAGTTATGACTATCTAAATAATTATATATTTCAAAACATTATGACATTTTGTTTTGTCATAAAATAATTGGTTCTATTCATGTAAGCTTATTTCAAATAAAATATTATAAATTTATTAATATTTGAAAAATCAATAAGTAAAAATTTTAAAAATAAATAAGTTTTTTTTAACACGTTCAAATAGTTATAACTATTTGAATAATTATCTATTTCAAATTGTTATGACCTTTTGTTTTGTCATAAACCAATTGTTTCTATTCATAAAAGCTTATTTGGAATACAATAATACTAATTTATTAAAATTCCAAAAATTAATAAGTAAAAGATTTAAAAAATAAATCTAGTTACCAAGCGAGTTCAAATAGTTATGACTATTTGAATAATTATTTATTTCAAATCGCTATGATCTTTTGTTTTGTCATGAAACAATTGTTTCTATTCATATAAGTTTATTCGAAACAAAATAATACTAACTTATTAATGTTCTTAAAATTAATAAGTTGGAGATTTAAAAAATAAATTTATTCACCGAAAAAGTTCAAATAGTCATATCATTTGAGCTATTATCTATTTCAAATCATTATGACATTTTGTTTTGTTGTAAAACAATTGTTTCTATTCATATAAAATTATTCAAAATAAAATAATAAAATTTATCAATATTTTGAAAATTAAGAAGAGATTTAAAAACTAAATCTATTTATCGAACCCATTCTAATAGTTATGATTATTTGAACAATTATCTATCTCAAAACGTTATGATTTTTGTTTTGTCATAAAACAATTGTTTATATTCATACAAGCTTATTTGCAGTAAATTATTGCTAAATTAATAGTATTATAAAATTAATAACAGATTTAAAAAATAAATGTGTTTGCCGAACCAATTCAAATGATTAAGACTATTAGAATAATTATCTATTTCAAATCGTTATGACCTTTTGTTTAGTCATAAAATAATTTTTTCAGTTCACACATGCTTATTCAAAATAAAATAATATTAATTTATTAACATTCAAAAATTAATAAACAACAAATTTTAAAAAATAAATTTGTTTACGAATAAGTTCAAATAGTTATGGCTATTTGAACAATTATCTATTTATTATAAATATGACCTTTTGTTTTATCATAAAACAATTGTTTCAATTCATAAATGCTTATCCAAAATAAAATAATATTACTTTATTAATATTTCAAAAATTGATAAGTTAGAGATTTAAAAAATAAGTTACTTTATTGAATTGGTTCAAATAATTTTAGCCATTTGAACAATTATCTATTTCAAATTGTAACAAACTTTTGTTTTGTTATAAAATAATTGTTTTTCATCATACAAGCCTATTCAGAACAAAATAATATTAATTTATTAATTTTCAAAAATTAAAAAGTAAGAGATTTAAAAAATAAATCTATTTACCGAACCAACTCCTATTTGAACAATTATCTATTTCAAATTGTTATAACCTTTTGTTTTGTCATAAAATAATTGTTGTAGTTCATATAAACTTATTCAGAATAAAATAATACTAATTTAATAATATTTCAAAAATTAATAACTAAGAGATTTAAAAAATTAATATGTTTATCGAAGCAATTCAAACAATTAAGACTATATGAATAGCTATCTATTTCAAATCATTAAGACCTTTTGTTTTGTCATAAAATAATTGTTTCAGTTCATACAAGCTTATTCAAAATAAAATAATAATAATTTATTAATGTTTTGAAAATTAATAAGTGATTTAAAAAGTAAACCTATTTACCGAATTAGTTCAAATAATTATAGCCATGCCAACAATTATCTATTTCAAATCGATATTACCTTTTTTTGGTCATATAACAGTTATATTTGAAAATTCAAGCTTATTTGGAATAAAATAATACAACTTTATTAATCTTTCAAAAATTAATAACTAAGAGATTTAAAAAATAAACCTATTTGCTGAACTATCTCAAATAGTTTAACTATTTGAACAATTGTAAACTTCAAATCCTTATAACCTTTTGTATTGTTATAAAACAATTATTTTTGTTCATACAACCTTATTTGAAATAAAATAATACTAATCTACCAATATTCCAAAATTTAATAACTAAGAGAATTAAAAAAAATTTGTTCTCCGAATTAGTTCAAATATTTAAGACTATATGAACAATTATCTATTTCAAATTGTTATGACCTTTTATTTTGTCATAAAATATGTTTTTTTAATTCATATTAGCTTATTTGGAATAAAATAAAATGAATTTATTAATATTTCAAAAATTAATAAGTAAGTGATTTAAAAAATAATTTTATTTACCTAACTAGTTAAATAATTATGACTATTTAAACAATTATATATTTCAAATCATTATGACCTTTTATTTTGTCATAAAGCAAATGTTTTTGTTCATATAAGTTTGTTCGAAATAAAGTAATACAATTCTATTAATATTTTGAATATTAATCAAAGATTTAAAAAATAAATCTATTTATCAAACTAGTTTAAATAGTTAAGACTATTTGAGCAATCATTTATTTCAAATTGTTATGACTTTTTGTTTTATTATAAAACAATTGTTTTTGTTTATACAAGCTTATTCAGATTAAAACAATACTAATTTATTAATATTTCAACAATTAATAAGTAAAGAATTTTAAAAATAAATATGTTTGTCGAACTAAATCAAATAATCATGATTATTTGAATAATTATTTATTTCAAATCGTTATGACATTTTATTTTGTCATAAAAAATTGTTCCAGTTCATATATGCTTATTGGGAATAAAATAATACTAATTTATTAATAATCCAAAAATTAATAATAAAGAGATTTAAAAAATAAATTTGTTTATTAAACATATTTAAATAATTATGACTATTTGAACAATTATCTATTTGAAATCGCTATAACCTTTTGTTTTGTTATAAAAGAATTTTTTTTGTTCATACAAGCTTATTTAAAAAATAATAATACAAATTTATTAATATTAAGACAATTAATAAGTAAATGATTTAAAAAATAAATTTCTTTACTGAATAAGTTCAAATCATTATGACTATATGTACAATTATTTATTTCAACTTGTTATGATTTTTTGTTTTGTCATAAAACAATTGTTTCTATTCATACAAGTTTATTCAGATTAAAATAATACTAATTTATTAATATTTCAACAATTAATAAGTAAAAGTTTTTTAAAAAATAAATATGTTTACAGAACAAATTCAAATAGTCATGACTATTTGAATAATTATCTACTTCAAATCATAATGACCTTTTTTCTTTTGTAATAAAACAATTGTTTCAGTTCATGTAAGTTTGCTTGAACTAAAATAATACTAATTTACTAATATTCCAAAAATTAATGAGTAAAAGAATTAAAAAAGAATCTATTTACTAAAAAAGTTCAAATAGTTTTGACTATCTAAACAATTATCTATTTCAAAACATTATGACTTTTTGTTTTATCATAAAACAATTGGTTTTGTTCATGCAAGCTTATTCCGAATAAAATAATTTAAATTTATCAATATTCCAAAAATTAGTAAGTAAAAATTTTAAAAATAAATCTATTTTCTGAACACATTCAAATAGTTATGATTATTTGAACAATAATCTATTTTCAAATCGTTATGACTTTTTATGTTGTCATAAAGCCATTGATCTTGTTCATAAAAGCTTATTTGGAATAAAATAATACTAATTTATTAAACTTCCAAAAAATTAATAAGTAAAAGATTTAAAAATAAATTTATTTACCGAGCGAGTTCAAATAGTTATGATTATTTAAATAATTATTTATTTCAAATTGTTATAATCTTTTGTTTTGTCATAAAATAATTGTTTCTATTCATACAAGTTTATTTGAAATAAAATAATACTAATTTATTAATGTTTTAAAAATTAGTAATTTGGAGATCTAAAAAATAAATCTATTTACCGAATAAATTTAAACAGTCATGTCCATTTGTACTATTATCTATTTGAAATCATTATGACATTTTATTTTTGCATAAAACAATTGTTTTTATTCATGCAAAATTATTCAAAATAAAATAATACTAATTTATTAATATTTCAAAAATTAAGAAGAGGTTTAAAAACTAAATTTGTATACAAAATTAGTTTAAATAGTTATGACTATTTGAACAATTATTTATCTCAAATCATTAGGATCTTTGTTTTGTTATAACATAATTGTTTCTATTCATACAAGCTTATTCAAAGTAAAATATTGCTAAACTAATAATATTTTAAAAATTAATAAGTAAGAGATTTAAAAAATCAATGTGTTTACTGAACCAATTGAAATAGTTAAGACTAATAAAACAATTATCTATTTCAAATCATTCTGACCTTTTGTTGAATCATAAAATAATTGTTTCAGTTCATACATGCTTATTCGCAACAAAATAATACTCTTGTATTAACATTCAAAAAATTAATAAGCAAGAAGTTTGAAGAAATAAATATGTTTATCAGATAAGTTCAAATAGTTATGACTATTTCAACAATTATCTATTTAAAATTGTTATAACCTTTTGTTTTATCATAAAATATTTTTTTTAATTCATAAAAGCCTATCCAAAATAAAAATAATATTACTTTATTAATATTTCAAAAATTGAGAAGTTAAAGATTTAAAAAAATAAATCAGTTTATTGAAGCAGTTCAAATAATTATTGCCATTTGAACAATTATCTATTTCCAATCTTTATGATCTTTTGTTTTGTCATAAAACAACTATTTTTTTTATCATACAAGCCTATTCTAAATAAAATAATGCTAATTTATTAATATTTCAAAAATTAATAAATAAATATGCTCACAGAACTAGTTCAAATAGCTATGACTATTTGAACAATTATATATTTCAAATGATTATAACCTTTTGTTTTGTCATAAAACAATTATCTATGTTCATACAAGTTTATTCAGAATACAATAATACTAATATAATAATATTATGAAAATTAATAACTAAGAGATTTAAAAAACAAATTTTTTTACCAAACCAATTCAAATAGTTAAGGCTATATGAATAATTATCTATTTCAAACCAATATGACCTTTTGTTTTGACTTAAAACAAATGTTTTTGCTCATATAAGTTTGTTCAAAATAAAATAATATTAATTTATTAATATTTTAAAAATTAATAAGAGATTTAAAAAGTAAATCTATTTACCAAATCAATTCAAATAGTTATAACAATTTGAACAATTATTTATTTCAAATCATTATAACCATTTTTTTGTCATAAAATAAATTTTTCTACTGATACTATCTTATTCGAAATAAAGTAATGCTAATTTATTAATATCCTAAAAATTAACAAGTAATGGATTTAAAAAATGAATCTGTTGGCCTAACCAATACAAATAGTTATAATTGTTTAAACAATTATTTGTTTCAAAGTGTTATAACCTTTTGTTTGTTACAAAACAATTGTTTTTGTTCGTACAAGCTGACTTGGAATAAAATAAATCTAATTTATTAATATTCCAAAAATTAATAAGTAAGAGATTTAAAAACTGAATCTGTTTATCGATTAAGTTCAAATAGTTATGACTCTTTGAACAATTATTTATTTCAAATTACTATAACCTTTTATTTTGTCACAAAATAATGTTTTCTATTCATACAAGCTTATTTCAATTAAAATAATACAAATTTATTAATATTTAGACAACTAATTAGTAAAAGATTTAAAAAATAAATTTGTTTACCAAATAAGTTTAAATAGTTATGACTATTTGAACAATTATTTATTTCAAATCATTATGATTTTTTGTTTTGTCATAAAACTATTGTTTTTGTTCATAGAAGCTTATTCGGATTAAAATAATATTAATTTATTAAAATTTTGCCAATTAATAAGTGAAAGATTTTAAAAATAAATATATTTACCGAATAAGTTTTAATAGTTATAACTACTTGAATAATTATCTATTTCAAATGTTATGACCTTTTGTTTCATCATAAAACAATTGTATCAATTCATATAGCCTTATTCAAAATAAAATAATTCTAATTTATTAATATTCCAAAAATTAATGAGTAAGAGATTTAAAATATGAATCTATTTACTGAATAAGCTCAAATAGTTATGATTGTTTGAACAATTATTTATTTCAAATAGTTATGATCTTCTATTTTGGCATAAAACAATTGTTTCTATTCATAAAAGTTTATTCGAAATAAAATAATACTAATTTATTAATATTCTAAAAGTTAATAGGTAGGAGACTTAAAAAATAAATATGTTTACCAAATAAATTCAAATAGTCATATTCATTTGAAAAATTATCTATTTCAAATTGTTATGACCTTTTATTTTGTCGTAAAACAATTGTTTTCATTCATACAGAATTATTCAGAATAAAATAATACCGATTCATTAAGATTTTGAAATTAATAAGATATTAAAAACTAAATTTGTTTATCGAACTAGTTCAAATAGTTCTGACTTTTTGAACAATTATATATCTCAAATCATTATGATCTTTATTTTGTCATAGAACAATTGTTTCTTTTCATATAAGCCTATTCAAATTAAGATAATACTAATTTAATAATAAAAAATAAATGAGTTTTTCCAAACCAATTCAAATAAATAAAACTATTAGAACAATTATTTATTTCAAATCGTTCTAACCTTTTGTTTAGTCAACAAAAAATTATTTCAGTTTATACAAGCCTATTTGGAATAAAATAATACTAATTTATTAAAATTCAAAAAATTGATAAGCAAGAGATTTAAAAAAAATGTTTATCAAACAAGCTTAAATAGATATGGCCATCTCAACAATTATCTGTTTCAAATTGTTATTACTTTTTGTTTAGTCATATAAGAATTGTTTTTTATTGTACAAGGTTGATCAAAATAAAAGAATACTAATTGATTAATCTTTCAAAAATTAATAAGTAAGAGATTTAAAAAATAAATCGATTTACCAAACCAGTTCAAATAGTTGAACAATTGTATACTTCAAATCAATTATTTTAAAAAATAAACCTTTTGTTTTGTCATAAAAACAATTATTTATGTTTGTACAAGCTTATTTGAAATAAAATAATAGTAATCTGATAATATTCTGAAAATTAATAACTAAGAGATTTAAAAATTAAATTTGTTTGTCGAACCAGTTTAAATAGTTAAGACTATATGAACAATTATCTATTTCAAATCATTATGACCTTTTCTTTTGTCATAAAACAATTTTTTCAATTCATAGTAACTTATTCAGAATAAAGTAAAATGAATTTATTAATATTTAAAAAATCAATAAGTAAGAGATTTAAAAAATAATTCTATTTACCTAACCAATTCTAATAATTATGACTATTTGTACACTATCACCTTTGGTTTTGTCATAAAACAAATGTTTTTATTCATATAAGTTTGTTTGGAATAAAATAATGCTAATATATTAATATTACAAAAATTAATAAGAGATTTAAAAAATAAATCTTTTTATCAAACCTGTTCAACAATTATCTATTTTAAATTGTTATGACCTTTTATTTTGTCATAAACAATTGTTTTAGTTCATAAAAGCTTATCTAAAATAAAATAAAGTTGTATTAATATTTCAAAAGTTAATAAGTAAGAGATTTAAAAAATAAATCAGTTTACTAAATTAGTTCAAATAATTATGGCCATTTAAACAACTATCTATTTCAAATTGTTGTTATCTTTTGTTTTCTCATAAAGCAATTGCTTTTCAATATAGAAGCTTATTTGAAATAAAATAATACTAATTTACTAATATTTCAATAATTAATAAGAGATTTAAAAAATAAAATATGTTTACCAAACCAGTTCAAATAGTTATGACTATTTGAACAATTCTCTATTTCAAATTGTTATAACCTTTTGTTCTATCATAAAACAATTGTTTTCTGTTTATATAAGCTTATTTGAAATAAAATAATACTAATTTAGTAATATTCTAAAAATTAATAATTAAGAGATTTAAAAAATAAATCTATTTGCTGAACTAGTTCAGATAGTTAAACTATATGAACAATTATTTATTTCAAATTGTTGTGACCTTTTGTTTTGTCATAAAACAATTGCTTTTTCTTAATATAAGTTTGTTTGAAAGAAAATAATCCTAAGTTATTAATATTTTAGAAAATTAATTAGTAAGAGATTTAAAAAGTAAATCTGTTTGCTAAGCAATTTCAAATAGTTTTGACAATTTGAATAATTATCTATTTTAAATCATTATAACTTTTTGTTTTGTCATCAAATAATTGGTCCTATTCATACTATTTTGTTTAGAATAAAATAATACTAATTTAACAATATTCCAAAACTTAATAACCAGGAAAATTAAAAAAATAAATATAATTGTTGAGCCAGTTCAAATAGTTAAGACTATATGAACAATTATCGATTCCAAATCGTTATGACCTTTTTCATTTGTCGTAAAATAATTGTTTTATTCATGCAAGCTTATTCTGATTAAAATAATGCTAATTTAATAATATTTCAAAAATTAATAACTAAGAGATTTAAAAAATAAATTTATTTACTGAATCAGTTTAATAGTTAAGATTATTAGAACAATTATCTATTTGAAATCGTTTTGATATTTTGTTTAGTCATAAAACAATTGTTTCCATTCATACAAGCTTATTCAGAATAAATTAATACTAATTTATTAACATTCAAAAAATTAATAAGAAATAGATTTAAAAAAATAAATCTGTCTATCGAACAAGTTTGAATAGTTATTACTATTTTAACAATTATTAATTTAAAATCGTTATAACTTTTTGATTTCTCATAAAACATTTGTTTCAATTAATACAAGCTTAGATGGATTAAAATAATACTAATTTATTAATACTTACAAAAATAATAAGTAAGAAACTTAAAAAATAAATCAGTTTATTGAATTAGTTAAAATAATTATAGCCATTTGAATGATTATCTATTTCAAATCGTTATGACTTTTTGTTTTTTCATAAAACAATTTTTTTATCACACAAGCTTATTCGAAATAAAATAATATTAATTTATTAATATTTCAAAAATTAATAAGTAAGAGATTTAAAAAATAAATATGTTTATCAAACCAGTTCAAATAGTTATGACTATGTAAACAATTATTAATCTCAAATCGTTAAGATCTATATTTTATCATAAAACAATTGTTTCTGATCATAGAAACTTATTTCGTTAAAAATAATACTAATCTAATAATATTTCAAAATTTAATAAGTAAGAGATTTAAAAAATAAATGTGTTTGTCGAGTCAATTCGAATAGTTAAAACTATTAGAATAATTATCTATTTTAAATAATTCTGACCTTTTTTTTAGTCATAAAAATATTTGTTTCATATTTTACAACTTTATTCGGAGTAAAATAATCTAAATTTATTAACATTCAAAAAATTAAAAAGGAAATGATATGAAAAAATAAATCTATTTACCAAACAAATTCAAATAGTGATGACTATTTAAACTATTATTTATTTAAAATCATTATGACTAGTTGTTTTAACATAAAACAATTGTTTTAGTTCATAAAAGCTTATCCAAAATAAAATAATACTAATTTTTTAATAATTCAAAAATTAATAAGCAAGAGTTTAAAATAAATTTGTTTATCGAACATATTCAAATAATTATGACTATTTGAACAATTGTCTATTTAAAATCATGATGACCTTTTGTTTTGTCATAAAACAATTGTTTGAATTTATACAAGCTTAGTTAAAATAAAATAATACTAATTTATTAATATTTCAATAATCAATAAGTAAGTGATTTAAAAAGTGAATTTGTTTACCGAATCAGGTCAAATAATTATGGCCATTTCAATAATTATCTATTTCAAATCATTATTACCTTTTATTTGGTCATATAACAATTTTTTTTAATCATATATGTTTATTCAAAATAAAATAATATTAATTTATTAATCTTTCAAAAATTAATAAGTAAGAGATTTTAAAAAATAAATCTATTTATCGAACTGGTTTAAATAGTTATGACAATTTGAACAATTGTATACTTCAAATCATTATAACCTTTTGTTCTATCATAAAACAATTATTTCTATTCATACAAGCTTATTTGAAATAAAATAATACTAATATAAAAATATTCCAAAAATTAATAACTAAGAGATTTAAAAACAAAATTTGTTTGTCAAACTAGTACAAATAGTTAAGACTATATGAACAATTATCTATTTCAAATTGTTTTTGTTTTGTCATAAAATAATTTTTTCACTTCATACTAGCTTATTCAGAATAAAATAAAATAAAGTTATTAACATTTCAAAAATTAATATGTAAGAGATTTAAAAAAAATATATATTTACCTGACCAGTTCAAATAATTATGACTATTTGAATAATTATTTATTTCAAATTGCTATGACCTTTTGTTTTGTCATAAAACAAATGTTTTTATTCATATAAGTTTGTTTAGAATAAAATAATACTAATCTATTAATATTTCAAAAATTAATAATGGATTTTAAAAATAAATCTATTTATCAAACTAGTTTAAAAAGTTATGACTATTTGAGTAATTATTTATTTAAAATTGTTTCAATTTTTTGTTCTATTACAAAAAAATAATTTCTATTCATAAAAATTTATTCATATTAAAATAATACTAATTTATTAATATTTTGACAATTAATAAGCAAAATTTTAAAAAATAAATTGTTTATCAAACTAGATCAAATAGTTATGACTATTTGAATAAGTATTTATTTCGAATCGTTATAACCTTTTGTTTTGTTATAAAAAAATTATTTTAGTTCATATCAACTTATTTGAAATAAAATAATACTAAGTTATTAATATTTTGAAAATTAATAATTAAGAGATTTTAAAAACGAATCTATTTACTGAACAAGTTTAAATAATTATGACTATTTGAATAATTATCTATTTCAAATTGCTATAACTTTTTATTTTTTCACCAAATGATTTTTTCTATTCATACAAGCTTATTATGAATAAAATAATACAATTTATTAATATTAAGACAATTAATAGGTAAAAGAGTTAAAAAATAAATTTGTTTGCTAAACAAGTTCAAATCCTTATGACTAATTGAACAATTATTTATTTCAAATTGTTATGACTTTTTGTTTTGTCATAAAACAATTTTTTTCTATTCACACAAGCTTTTTCATATTAAAATAATATTAATTTATAAATATTTCAACAACTAATAAGTAAAAGATTTAAAAAATAAATATGTTTATTGAACAAGTTCAAATAGTCTTGACTATTTGAATAATTATCTATTTCAAATCATTGTGACATTTTATTTTGTAATAAAACAATTGTTTCAGTTCATATAAGCTTATTTGAAATAAAATAATACTAATTCATGAATATTCTAAAATTAATGAGTAAGAGAATTAAAAAATTAATTTGTTTATCAAACATTTCCAAATAGTTATGACTATCTGAATAATTATCTATTTCAAAACATTATGACCTTTTGTTTTGTCATAAAACAATTGGTTCTATTCATGTAAGCTTATTTCAAATAAAATAATATAAATTTATTAATATTCCAAAAATTAATAAGTAAAATTTTAAAAAATAAATATGTTTTCTTAACACGTTCAAATAGTTATGACTATTTGAACAATTATCTATTTCAAATTGTTATGACCTTTCATTTTGTGATAAATCAATTGTTTCTATTTATAAAAGCTTATTCAGAATAAAATAATACTTATTTATTAAACTTTCAAAAATTAATAAATAAAAGATTTAAAAAAATAGTTCTGACTCTTTGAACAATTATTTATTTCAAATGTTATGATCTTTTTGTTTTGTCATAAAACAATTGTTTCTATTCATATAATTTTATTCGAAAGAAAATAATACTAATTTATTAATATTCTAAAAATTAATAAATTAGAGATTTAAAAAATAAATCTATGCACCAAACAAGTACAAATAGTCATGTCCATTTGAGTTATTATCTATTTCAAATAGTTATGATATTTTGTTTTGTCATAAAATAATTATTTCTATTTATACGAAATTATTAAGAACAAAATAGTACTAATTTATTAATATTTTAAAAATTAATGAGAGATTTAAAAACTAAATCTATTTATCAAACCAATTCAAATAGTTTGACTATTTTAATAATTATCTATCTCAAATTGTTATGATCTTCGTTTTGTCATAAAACAATTATTTCTATTCATATAAGCTTATTCGAATTAAAATATTACAAAATTAATAATATTCTAAAAATTAATAAGTAAGAGATTTAAAAAACAAATGTGTTTGTTGAACAAGTTTAAATAGTTAAGACTATTAGAATAATTACTAATTTCAAATCATTTTGACCTTTTGTTTAGTCTTAAAATAATTTTTTCAGTTCATACATGGTTATTTGAAATAAAATAATACTAATTTATTATCATTCAAAAAATTAATAAGCAAGAAATTTTAAAAAATAAATTTGTTTACTAAACAAGTTTAAATAGTTATGACTATTTGAACAATTATCTATTTATAAGAAGTATAACCTTTTATTTTATCATAAAACGATTGTTTCAATTCATAAAAGTATATCCAAAATAAAATAATATTACTTTATTAATATTTCAAAAATTAAAAAGTTAAAGATTTAAAAGTAAGTCAATTAATTGAATCGCTTCAAATAATTATTGCCATTTAAATAATTATCTATTTCAAATTGTTACAAACTTTTATTTTGTCATAAAATAATTGTTTTTCATCATACAAGCCTATTTAGAATAAAGTAATATTAATTTATTGATATTTCAAAAATTAATAAGAGATTTAAAAAATAATTTTTTTTACCGAACCAATTTTTATATGAACAATTATCTATTTTCAATCATTATAACATTTTATTCTATTATAAAATAATTGTTTCAGTTCATATAAGCTTTTTTGGAATAAAATAATACTAATTTAATAATATTCCAAAAATTGATAACTAAAAGATGTAAAAAATAAATCTATTTGCGAAAGCAGTTCAAACAATTAAGACTATATGAACAATTATCTGTTTATCAAAAATTATGGCTTTTTGTTTCATCGTATAACAATTGTTTTTGATCATTCAAGCCTATTTGAAATAAAATAATACTAATTTGTTAATCTTTCAAAAATTAATAAGTAAGAGATTTTAAAAATAAATCTGTTTACTAAACTAATTCAAATATATAACTATTTGAACAATTGTAAACTTCAAATCATTATATCCTTTTCTTCTATCACAAAACAATTATTTTTGTTCATACAAGCTTATTCAAAATAAAATAATACTAATCGAATAATATTCCAAAAATTAATAACTAAGAGAATTAAAAAACAAATTTGTTTGTAGAACCAGTTCAAACATTTAAGACTATATGAACAATTATCTATTTCAAATCATCATGACCTTTTGTTTTGTCATAAAATAAGTTTTTTTCAATTCACACTAACTTATTTGGAATAAAATAAAATGAATTTATTAATATTTCAAAAATTAATAAGAGATTTAAAAATAATTTTATTTACCTAACCAATTTAAATAATTATGACTATTTGAATGATTATCTATTCCAAATTGTTATGACCTTTTGTCTTATCATAAAACAAAATGTTTTTGTTTATATAAGTTTGTTTGGAATAAAGTAATACTAATATATTAATATTCAAAAATTAGTAAGAGATTTAAAAAATAAATCTATTTATCAAATGAGTTCAAATAGTTATGACTATTTAAGCAGTTATTTATTTCAAATCATTATGACTTTTTGTTTTGTTATAAAATAGTTGTTTCCATTCATACAAGCCTATCTAGATTAAAATAATACTAATTTATTAATATTTCACCAATTAATAAGTAGAAAAAATAAAAAATAAATATGTTCACTAAACTAGATCAAATAGTCATGACTATTTGAATAATTATTTATTTCAAATCATTATGACCTTTTGTTTTATCATAAAAAATTATTTTAGTAAATATAAGCTTATTCGAAATAAAATAATACTAAGTTATTAATATTACAAAAATTAATAATTAAAAGATTTAAAAAATGAATATGTTTGTTGAACAAGTTTGAATAATTATGACTATTTCAACAATTATCTTTTTGAAATTGCTATAACCTTTTGTTTTGTCATAAAATGATTTTTTCTATTCATACAAGCTTATTTTGAATAAAATAATACAAATTTATTAATATAAAGAAAATTAATTAAAAAACATTTAAAAAATAAATTTGTCTACTGAACAAGTTCAAATTTTATGACTATTTGAACAATTATTTACTTCAAATTCTTATGACTTCTTGTTTTGTCATAAAACAATTGTTTGTTATTCAAATTACAATAATGTTAATTTATTAATATTTTGACAATTAATAAGTAAAAGATTTAAGAAATAAATATGTTTTTTGAACAAGTTCAAATAGTCCTGACTATTTGAATAATTATCTATTTTAATCATTGTGACCTTTTGTTTTGTAATAAAACAATTGTTTCAATTCATATAAGCTTATTTGAAATAAAATAATACTAATTTATTAATATTCAAAAAATTAATGAGTAAGAGAATTAAAAAATGAATATGTTTGCTGAACATGAATATGTTTGCTGAACATGTTCAAATAGTTATGACTATCTAAACAATTATCTATTTCAAAACATTATGACATTTTGTTTTGTCATAAAAAAATTGGTTCTATTCATGCAAGCCTTTTTTGAATAAAATAATATAAATTTATTAACATTTTGAAAAATTAATAAGTAAAAATTTTAAAAATAAATATGTTTTCTAAACACGTTCAAATAGCTATGACTATTTGAACAATTATCTATTTCAAATCATTATGACTTTTTGTTTTGTTATAAACCAATTGTTTCTATTCATAAAAACTTGTTTAGAATAAAATAATACTAATTTATTAAAATTCCAAAAATTAGTAAGTAAAAGATTTAACAAAATAAATATGTTTACTAAACGAGTTCAGCTATTTATGACTATTTGAACAATTATTTATTCCAAATCACTATGATCTTTTATTTTGCCATAAAACAATTGTTTCTATTCATATAAGTTTATTCCAAAATAAAATAATACTAATTTATTAATATTCTAAAATTTATAAGTTGAAGATTTAAAAAATAAATTTGTTCACCAAACAAGTTCTAATAGTCATATCCATTTGAGCTATTATCTATTTCAAATCATTATGACAATATATTTTGTTGTAAAATAATTGTTTCTATTCATACAAAATTATTCAAAATAAAATAATACCAATTTATTAATATTTTGAAAATTGATAAGAGATTTAAAAACTAAATTTGTTTATCAAACCAGTTCTAATAGTTATGATTATGTGAACAATTATCTATCTCAAATTGTTATAATCTTTGTTTCATCATAAAACAATTGTTTATATTCATGCAAGCTTATTCAGAGTAAAATATTGCTAATTTGATGGTATTCTAAAAATTAATAAGTAAGAAATTTAAAAAATAAATATGTTTGCCGAACTAGTTCAAATAATTAAGACTATTAGAATAATTATCTGTTTCAAATTGTTCTGACCTTTTGTTTAGTCATAAAATAATTTTTTCAATTCATACATGCCTATTCAAAATAAAATAATACTAATTTATTAACATTCAAAAAATTAATAAACTACAAATTTCAAAAAATAAATCTATTTGCCTAACAAGTTCAAATAGTTATGGCTATTTGAACCATTACCTATTTAAAATAAATATGACCTTTTCTTTTATTATAAAACAATTATTTCAATTCATAAAAAGCTTATCTGAAATAAATAATATTACTTTATTAATATTTCAAAAATTGATAAGTTAGAGATTTAAATAATATGTCAATTTATCACATTGGTTCAAATAATTTTGGCCATTTGAACAATTATCTATTTCAATTCATTACAAACTTTTGCTTTATTATAAAACAATTGTTTTCCATCATACAAGCCTATTCAAAATAAAATAATATTAATTTATTAATATTTCAAAAATTAATAAATAAGAGATTTAAAAAATAAATTTGTTTACCAAACCAGTTCTTATTTGAACAATTATCAATTTCAAATTGTTATAACTTTTTGTTCTGTTATAAAATAATTATTTTAGTTCATATAAAATTATTCAAAATAAAATAAAACTAATTTAATAATATTCCAAAAATTAATAACTAAGAGATTTAAAAAATTAATCTGTTTGTCGAAGCTGTTGAAACAGTTAAGACTGTATGATTAATTATCTATTTCAAATTGTTATGACCTTTTTGTTTTGTCATAAAACAATTGTTTCAGTTCATACAAACTTATTCAAAATAAAATAATAATAATTTTTTAATATTTCAAAAAGTAAAAAGTAAGTGATTTAAAAAATAAATCTGTTTACCTAATAAGTTTAAATAATTTTAGCCATGCCAATAATTAACTATTTCAAATAGTTATTACCTTTTTGTTTGGTCATATAACAATTGTATTTGAACATTCAAGCTTATTCAGAATAAAATAATACTAATTAATCTTTCAAAAATTAATATGTAAAAGATTTAAAAATAAATCTATTTACCGAACTAGTTCAAATAGTTATGACTATTTGAACAATTGTAAACTTCAAATCCTTATAACCTTTTTGTATTGTCATAAAACAATTATTTTTGTTCATATAAGCTTATTTGGAATAAAATAATACTAATATAATAATATTCCAACAATTAATAACTAAAAGAATTAAAAAATAAATTTGTCTGTCGAACCAGTTCAAATATTTAAAACTATATGAACAATTATCTATTTCAAATCATTATAACCTTTTGTTTTGTCATAAAATAAGTTTTTTTTTTGAATTTATACTAGCTTATTTGGAATAACATAAAATGAATTTACTAATATTTTAAAAATTAATATGTAAGAGATTTAAAAAATAATTCTGTTTACCTAACCAGTCCAAAATAATTATAACTATTTGAACAATTATCTATTTCAAATCATTATGACTATTTGTTTTATCATAAAATAAATGTTTTTGTTCATATAAGTTTGTTAAAAAAAAAGTAATACTAATCTATTAATATTTCTAATATTAATAACAGATTTAAAAAATAAATCTATTTATCAAACTAGTTTAAATAGTTATGACTATATGAGCAATTATTTATTTCAAATTGTTATGACTTTCTGTTTTGTTATAAAAACAATTGTTTATGTTCATACAAGCTTATTTAGACTAAAACAATACTAATTTATTAATATTTCAACAATTAATAAGTAAAAATTTTAAAAAATAAATATGTTTACCAAACTAGATCAAATAATCATGATTATTTAAATAATTATTTATTTCAAATTGTTATGACATTTTATTTTATCATAAAAGAATTGTTTCAGTTCATATAAGCTTATTGGGAGTAAAATAATACTAATTTATTAATAATCCAAAAATTAATAATAAAGAGATTTAAAAAAATAATCATTTACTAAACAAGTTTAAATAATTATGACTATTTAAACAATTATATATTTGAAATCGCTATAACCTTTTGTTTTTCTATAAAAGAATTTTTTTTATTCATACAAGCTCATTTCAAATAAAACAATACAAATTTATTAATATTAAGACAATTTATAAGTAAAATATTTAATAAATAAATATGTTTACCGAATAAGTTCAAATCGTTATGACTATTTTGTGCAATTATTTATTTCAACTTGTTAGGACTTTTTGTTTTGTAATAAAACAATTGTTTCTATTCATACAAGTTTATTCAGATTAGAATAATACTAATTTATTAATATTTTGACAATTAATAAGTAAAAGATTTTAAAAAATAAATATGTTTACTAAACAAGTTCAAATAGTCATGACTATTTGAATAATTATCTATTTCAGATCACAATGATCTTTTTTTTTGTAATAAAACAATTGTTTTAGCTCTTATAAGTTTGTTTAAACTAAAATAATACTAATTTATTAATATGCTAAAAATTAATGAATAAGAGAAATAAAAAATGAATCTATTTACCGAATAAGTTCAAATAGTTATGACTAGCTAAACAATAATTTATTTCAAAACATTATCACCTTTTGTTTTGACATAAAACAATTGATTCTGTTCAATCAAGCTTATTTTGAATAAAATAATTTAAATTTATTAATATTCCAAAAATTAATAAGTAAAAATTTTAAAAATAAATTTGTTTTATGAACACGTTCAAATAGTTGACTATTTGAACAATTATCTATTTCAAATCATTATGACCTTTTGTTTTGTCAAAAACCCATTGTTTTTACTCATAAAAGCTTAATCGAAATAAAATAATACTAATTTATTAAAATTCCAAAAATTAATAAGTAAAAGATTTAAAAAATAAATCTGTTTACTAAGCGAGTTCAAATAGTTATGACTATTTAAATAATTATTTATTTCAAATTGTTATAATCTTTTGTTTTGTCATAAAATAATTGTTTCTATTCATAAAATTTTATTTGAAATAAAATAATACTAATTTATTAATATTCTAAAAATTAATAATTTGGAGATTTAAAAAATAAATTTGTTTACCAAATAAGTTTAAACAATCATGTCCAATTAATCTATTATCTATTTCAAATCGTTATAACATTTTATTTTATCGTAAAACAATTGTTTTTATTCATGCAAAATTATTCAAAATAAAATAATACTAATTTATTAATATTTCAAAAATTAAAAAGAGATTTAAAAACTAAATTTGTTTACAAAATTATTTCAATTAGTTATGACTATTTGATCAATTATCTATCTCAAATCACTATGATCTTCATTTTGTCATAAAACAATTGTTTCTATTCATACAAGCTTATTTAGAGTAAAATATTGCTAAACTAATAATATTTTAAAAATTAATAAGTAAGAGATTTAAAAAATCAATGTGTTTATTAAACCAGTTCAAATAGTTATGACTATTGGAACAATTATCTATTTCAAATCATTCTGACCTTTTATTTAGTCATAAAATAATTGTTTCAGTTCATACATGCTTATTCAAAATAAATAATACTCTTTTATTAACATTCAGAAAATTAATAAGCAAGAAGTTTAAAAAAATAAATTTGTTTACTGAACAAGTTCAAATAGTTATGACTATTTGAACAATTATCTATTTAAAATCATTATGACCCTTTTGTTTTATCATAAAACAATTGTTTTAGTTCATAAAAGCTTATCCAAAATAAAATAATATTAGTTTATTAATATTTCAAAAATTGAGAAGTTGAAGATTTAAAAAATAAATCAGTTTATTAAATCAGTTCAAATAATTTCGCCATTTGAATAATTATCTATTTCAAATATATTATGATCTTTTGTTTTGTCATAAACAAATGTTTTCATCATACAAGCTTATTTCGAATAAAATAATACTAATGCATTAATATTTCAAAAAATAATAAGTAGGAGATTTAAAAAAGAAATATGCTTACCAAACAAGTTCAAATAGTTATGACTATTTGAATAATTATATATTTCAAATCATTATAACCTTTTGTTTTATCATAAAACAATTATTTATGTTCATACAAGCTTATTTGGAATACAATATTACTAATTTAATAATATTATAAAAATTAATAACCAAGAGATTTAAAAAATAAATTTTTTTGCTGAACCAATACAAATAGTTAAGGCTATATGAATATTTATCTATTTCAAACCGTTATGACCTTTTGTTTTGTCGTAAAACAAATGTTTTCATTCATATAAGTTTGTTCAAAATAAAATAATATTAATTTATTAATATTTTGAAAATTAATAAGAGATTTAAAAGGTAAGTCCATTTACCAAACCAGTTTAAATAGTTATAATAATTTGAACAATTATTTATTTCAAATTATTGTAATCATTTGTTTTGTCATAAAACAATTGTTTCTATTGATACAGTCTTATTCAAAATAAAGTAATGCTAATTTGTTAATATCCTAAAAATTAATAAGTAACGGATTTAAAAAATGAATCTATTAGACTGACCAATACAAATGGTTATAACTGTTTGAACAATATCTATTTTAAAGTGTTATAACCTTTTGTTTTATTAGAAAATAATTGTTTCTATTTGTACAAGCTGACTTGAAATAACATAAATCTAATTTATTAATATTTCAAAAATTAATAAGTAAGAGATTTAAAAACTAAATCTATTTATCGATCAAGTTAAAATAGTTACTACTCTTTGAATAATTATCTATTTCAAATCGCTATAACCTTTTGTTTGGTCATAAAATAATTTTTTCTATTCATACAAGCTTATTTCAATTAAAATAATACAAATTTATTAATATTTAGACAACTAATTATTAAAAGATTTAAAAGATAAATTTGTTTATCGAATAAGTTCAAGTAGTTATGACTACTTGAACAATTATTTTTTTCAAATCGTTATGACTTTTTCTTTTTCATAAAATAATTGTTTTGTTCATACAAGCTTATTCAGATTAAAATAATATTAATTAATTAATATTTTGACAATTAAGGAGTAAAAGATTTTAAATATAAATATGTTTACCGAACAAGTTCTAATTGTCATAACTACTTTAGTAATTATCTATTTCAAATCATTATGACCATTTGTTTCATCATAAAACAATTGTATCAATTCATATAGGCTTACTGAACAAGCTCAAATAGTTATGACTGTTTGAACAATTATTTATTTCAAATAGTTATGATCTTTTATTTTATCATAAAACAATTTTTTCTATTCATACAAGTTTATTCAGAATAAACTAATACTAATTTATTAATATTCTAGAAATTAATAGGTAGGAGATTTAAAAAATAAATTTGTTTACCAAATAAGTTCAAATAGTCATGTTCATTTGAATAATTATCTATTTCAAATCATTATGACCTTTTATTTTATAATAAAACAATTGTTTCTATTCATACATAATTATTTAGAATAAAATAATATTGATTCATTAAGATTTTGAAAATTAATAAGAGTATTAAAAACTAAATCTGTTTATCAAACTAGCTCAAATAGTTATGACTTTTTGAACAATTATATATCTCAAATCATTATGATCTTTATTTTGCTATAGAACAATTGTTTTTTTTTTCATATAAGCTTATTCAGATTAAGATAATACTAATTTAATAATAAAAAATAAATTTGTTTTGCTGAACTAGTTCAAATAGTTAAAACTATTAGAACAATTATCTATTTCAAATTGTTATGACATTTTGTTTAGTCATAAAACAATTATTTCAATTCATACAACCTTATTCAGAATAAAATAATACTAATTTACTAAAACTCAAAAAATTAATAAGTGAGAGATTTAAAAAAATAAATATGTTTATTGAACAAGCTCAAATAGATATGACTATTTGAATAATTATCTATTTAAAATCATTATGACCTTTTTCTTTTGTCATAAAACAATTGTTTTAGTTTATAAAAACTTGTCCAAACTAAAATAAAACTACTTTATTAATATTTCAAAAATTATTAAGTAAGAGATTTAAAAACTAAACCTATATTCCGAACCAGTTCAAGTAGTTACAACCATTTGAACAAATATCAATCTCAAATTTTATGATCTTTGTTTTGTCAAAAAAATTTGTTTCTGATCATATAAGCTTATTCAAATAAAAATAATATTAATTTAATAATATTTCAAAAATTAATAAGCAAGAGATTTAAAAAATAAATATGTTTGCCAAATCAGTTGAAACGGTTAAGGCTATTAGAATAATTATCTATTTCAAGTTGTTTTAACTTTTTGTTTAGCCATAAAACTATTGTTTTAGTTCATAAAAGCTTATTCGGAATAAAAATTAATTTATTAACATTCAAACAATTAATAAGCAAAAGATTTGAAAAAATAAATTTGTTTACTGAACAAGTTCAAATAGTTATGATTATTTGAACAATTTTATTTGAAATTATTACGAACTTTTGTTTTATCATAAAATAATTGTTTCAGTTCATAAACGCTTATCCAAAATAAAATAATACTACTTTTTTTAATATTTCAAAAATTAGTAAGTAATAAATTTAACAAAATAAATTAGTTTACCAAATCAGTTCAAATAATTATAGCCATTTGAACAAAATTGTTAATACTTTTCGTTTTGTCTTAAAACAATTGTTTGTCAACATACAAACTTATTTAAAATAAAATAATATCAATTTATTAATATTTCAAGAATTAGTAATTGATTTAAAAATTAAATCTATTTACCGAACTAGTTTAAATAATTATGACTATTTGAACAATTATCTATTTCAAATTGTTATAACCTTTTGTTTTGCATAAAAAAATTATTTCTGTTCACACAAGTTTATTCAAAATAAAATAATACTAATGTAATAATATTTTGAAAATTCATAACTAAGAGATTTAAAAAATAAATCTGTTTGTCAAACTAGTTCAAACAGTTAAAACTATATAAACAATCATCTATTTTATATCATTATGACCTTTTATTTTGTTTTAAGACAATTATTTCAGCTCATATAAGTTTACTTGGAATAAAATAAAACTAATTTGTTAATATTTCAAAATTTTATAACTAAGAGATATAAAAAATAATTCTATTTACCAAACCAGTTCAAATAATTATAACTATTTAAACAGTTACCTATTTCAAATCGTTATTACTTTTTGTTTTGTCATAAAATAAATTTTTTTATTCATATAAGTTTGTTTGAAATAAAATAATACTAATTTATTAATATTTAGAAAATTAATCAGTAAGAGATTTAAAAAGTAAATATGTTTACCAAATTATTTCAAATAGTTTTGACTATTTGTAATAATTATCTATTTTAAATCGTTATAACCTTTCGTTTTGTCATCAAACAATTGGTTCTATTCATACTATTTTATTCATAATGAAATAATACTAATTTAATAATATTTTAAAACTTAATAACGAAGAAAATTTAAAAATTAATCTAATTACTGAACCAGTTCAAATAATTAAGTCTATATGAATGATTATCAATTTCAAATCTTTATGACCTTTTGTTTTATCATAAAACAAAATTTTTTTTTCGTACAAGCTTATTTGGTTTAAAATAATACAAATTTAATAATATTTTAAAAATTAATAAGAGATTTAAAAAATATATTTATTTACCAAACTGGTTCATAGGTTAAGACTATTAGAACAATTATCTATTTCAAATCGTTTTGACCTTTTGTTTAGTTATAAAACAATTGTTTTAGTTCATACAAGTTTATTTGGAATTTATTAATAAGAGATTTAAAAAATAAATTTGTTTTCGAATAGTTAAAACTATTAGAATAATTATATATTTCAAATCGTTTGACCTTGTTTTAGTCATAAAATATTTGTTTCACATCATACAAGCTTATTCAAAATAAAATAATCCTAATATATTAACATTTGAAAAATTAATAAGCAAGAGATTTGAAAAAATAAATCTGTTTACCAAATAAGCTCAAATAGTTATGACTATTTGAACAATTACTTATTTAAAATCATTATGACCTTTTGTTTTGTCATAAAACAATTGTTTTAGTTAATACAAGCTTATGCGAAATAAAATAATACTAATCTATTAACATTTCTAAAATTAATAAAAGATTTAAAAAATAAATTTGTCTACTAAATCAATTGAAATAATTTTGGCCATTTGAACAATTATTTATTTCAAATCGTAATGACCTTTTGTTTTGTCATAAAACCATTGCTTCAGTTCTTACAAGCTTATTTGAAATAAAATAATAATAATAATAATAATAATTTATAATATTCCTAAAATTAATAAGTAAGTGATTTAAAAAGTGAATCTGTTTATCAAATTAGTTCAAATAATTTTGGCCATTTCAACAATTATCTATTTCAAATCATTATGAACTTTTGCTTTGTCATAAAACAATTATTTTTCATCATACAAACCTATTTGGAATAAAATAATACTAATTTATTAATATTTCAAAAATTAATAAGAAGGAGATTTAAAAAATAAATCTGTTTATCGAACCAATTCCTATTTGAATAATTACCTATTTCAAATCGTCATAATCTTTTGTTCTACTATAAAATAATTGTTTCAGTTCACATATGCTTATTCAAAATTAAATAATATTAATTTAATAATATTTCAAAAATTAATAACTAAGAAATTTAAATAAATAAATATGTTTGCTGAAGTAGTTCAAACATTTAAGATTATATGAACAATTATCTATTTCAAATTATTTTAACCTTTTTTTTTGTCATAAAACAATAATTTTAGTTCATATAAGCTTATTTGAAATAAAATAATACAAATGTATTAATATTTCAAAAATTAATAAGTATGTGATTTAAAAAATGAATCTGTTTATCAAATCATTTCAAATAATTAGGGCATTTCAACAATTATCTATTTCAAATCATTATTACCTTTTGTTTGGTCATATAACAAATGTCTTTGATCATTCAAGCTTATTCGAAATAAAATAATACTAATTTACTAATATTTCAAAAATTAATATGTAAAAAATTTAAAAAATAAATCTATTTACCAAACCATTTCAAATAGTTATGACTATTTGAACAATTATATATTTCAAATTATTATAACCTTTTGTTATGTCATAAAACAATTATTTCTATTCACACAAGTTTATTCAGAATAAAATAATACTAATGTAATAATATTGTAAAAATTAATAACTAAAAGATTTAAAAAAAAATTTGTTTGCCAAACCAGTTCAAATAGTTAAGGTTATATGAACAATTCTTTATTTCAAATTGTAATGACCTTTTGTTTTGCTGTAGAACAATTTTTTATTTCTTAGTAACTTATTCATAATAAAATAAAATAAATTTATTAATATTTCAAAAATTAATAAGTGGGAGATTTAAAAAATAATTCTGTTTGCCAAGCTAGTTCAAATAATTATATCTATTTGAACAATTATTTAGTTTTAGATCATTCTGACATAAAACAAATGTTTTTGTTCATTCATAAAACAAAATGTTTTTTTTTCATATAAGTTTGTTTGAAATAAAACAAGATTAATTTATTAATATTTTGAAAATTAAAAAGTAAAAGATTTAAAAAATAAAATCTATTACTAAACCAGTTCAATTAGTTATAACTATTTGAACAATTATTTATTTCAAATCATTATGACCATTTGTTTTGTCATAAAATAATTGTTTCTATGCATATAGTCTTATTCGGAATAAAATAATGCAATTTATGAATATTCTAAAAGTTAATAAGCAATGGATTTAAAAAACAAATCTATTAGCTTGACCAGTACATATAGTTATGATTGTTTGAATAATTATCTATTTTAAATCATTATGACCTTTTGTTTTATCACAAAAATAATTGTTTCTATTTGTACAAGCATATTCGAAATAATATAATTCTAATTTATTAATATTCCAAAAATTAATAAGTAAGAGATTTAAAAAATTAATCTATTTACTAAACAAGTTCAAATAGTTATGACTATTTGAACAATTATCTATGTCAAATTGCTATCACCTTTTTATTTTGTTATAAAAATTTTTTTTTCTATTCATGCAAGCTTATTTCAAATAAAATTAATAAGTAAAATATTAAAAAAAAATCTTTTTACCTAATAAGTTCAAATAGTTATGACTATTTGAAAAATTATTTATTTCAAATTGTTATAACTTTTTGTTTTATTATAAAACAATTGTTTTTCTTTACACAAACTTATTTGGATTAAAATAATATGAATTTATTAATATTTTACCAATTAATAAGTAAAAGATTTTAAAATAAATTTGTTTATCGAACAAGTTCAAATAGTCATAACTATTTAAATAATTATCTACTTCAAATCGTTATGACTTTTTGTTTTATTATGAAACAATTGTATCAGTTTATATAGGCTTATTCTAAATAAAATACAACTAATTTATTAATATTCTAAAATTTAACAAGTAAGAGATTTAAGAAAATGAATCTACTTACTGAACAAGTTCAATTAGTTATGATTATTTGAACAATTATATATTTCAAATCATTATGACCTTTTATTTTGTCATAAAGCAATTGTTTCCATTCATAAAAGCTTATTCTGAATAAAATAATTAAATTTGTCAATATTCCAAAAATTAATAAGTCAAAATAAAAAAATAAATCTATTTTTGAACCTATTCAAATAATTATGACATTTATCTATTTGAATATTTATCTATTTCAAATAGTTATGACCTTTTGTTTTGTCATAAACCAATTGTTTCTATTCATACAAGCTTATTCAAAATAAAAATAATACTAATTTATTAATATTCCAAAAATTAATAAGTTAAATATTTTAAAAAATAAATATGTTTATTGAGCAAGTTAAAATAGTTATGACTACTTGAACAATTATTTTTTTCAAACAGTTATGCTATTTTGTTTTATCATAAAACAATTATTTCTATTCAAACAAGTTTATTCTGAATAAAATTATACTAATTTATTAATATTTTGCAATTTAATAGGTAGGAGATTTTAAAAAATAAATTTGTTTAACGAACAAGTTCAAATAGTCCAATGCACTTGAACAGTTATCTATTTAAAATTGTTATGAACTTTTGTTTTGTCATAGAAAAAGTATTTCTATTCATACATATTCTGCAATTTAATAGGTAGGAGATTTAAAAAATAAATCTGTTTACCAAGCAAGTTGACATAGTGATGTCCACTTAAACAATTATCTATTTCAAATTGTTATGACCTTTTGTTTTGTCATAAAAAAGTTGTTTATGTTCATACAGAATTATTGAAAATAAAATAATACTGATTTATTAATATTTTGAAAATTTATAAGAGATTTAAAATCTAAATCTGTTTATCTAACCAGTTCAAATAGTTATGATTGTTTGAACAATTATCTATCGCAAATTGTTGTGAACTTTATTTTGTCATAGAACAATTGTTTCTTTTCATACAAGCATTTCAGATTAAAATAATACTGATTTAATAATATTCCAAAACTTAATAAGTATGAGATTTAAAAAATAAATACATTTGCTAAACCAATTCAAATAGTTAGGACTATTAGAATAATTATCTATTTCAAATCATTTTGAACTTTTGTTTAGTCATAAAACAATTATTTCAGTTTATATAAGTTTATTTAGAATAAAATATTACTAATTTATTAACTTTCAAAAAGTTAGTAACCAAGAAATTTTAAAAAATAAATCTGTTTACTAAATAAGTTCAAATAGATAAGACTATTTGAACAATTATCTATTTAAAATTGTTAAAACCTTTTGTTTTGTAATAAAACAATTGTTTCGGTTCATAAAAACTTACTTGAAATAAAATAATACTATTTTACTAATATTTCAAAAATTATTAAGTAAGAAATTTAAAAACTAAAGCTATTTTTTAACCAATTCAAATAGTTATGACTATTTAAACAAATATCAATCTTAAATCATTATGATAATTGTTTTGTCATAAAGTAATTGTTTTTTATCATATAAGCTGATTCAGATAAAAATAATATTAATTTAATAATATTTCAAAAATTAATAAGTAAAAGATTTAAAAAATAAATGTGTTTACTGAATTAGTTTGAATAGTTAAGGCTATGAGAATAATTATCTATTTCAACTCATTCTAACCTTTTATTTAGTTATAAAATAATTGTTTTAGTTCATACAAGCTTATTTGGAAGAAAATAATACTAATTTATTAACTTTTGAAAAATTCATAAGCAAGAAATTTGAAAAAATAAATCTGTTTACCGAACAGGTTCAAATAGTTATAACTATTTGAACAATTATCTATCTCAAATCATTATGATCTTTATTTTTTCATAAAAAAATTGTTTCTTTTCATACAAGCATATTTGGATTAAAATAATATTAATTTAATAATATTCCAAAAATTAATAAGTAAGAGATTTAGAATTAAATATGTTTGTCGAACTAGTTCAAATAGTTAGGACTATAAGAATAATTATCTATTTCAAATCATTTTGATCTTTCATTTAGTCATAAAATAATTATTTCAGTTCATACAAGCTTATTTGGAATAAAATAATACTAACTTATTAACTTTCAAAAAATTAATAAGCAAAAAATTTTAAAAATTAAATATGTTTACTGAACAAGTTCAAATAAATATAACTATTTAAACAATTATCTATTTAAAATTACTATGACTTTTTGTTTTATCATAAAACAATTGTTTCAGCTCATAAAAACTTATTCAAAATAAAATAATAGTACTTTATTAATATTTCAAAAATTATTAAACAAGAGATTTAAAAACTAAAGCTATTTTTTGAACCAGTTCAAATAGTTATGACTATTTAAATAAATATCAATCTCAGATGATTATGATTTTTTTTTGTCATAAAATAATTGTTTCTGATCATACAAGTTGATTCGGATAAAAATAATACTAATTTAATATTATTTTGAAAATTAATAAGAGATTTAAAAAATAAATATGTTTACCAAATCAGTTCAAATAGTTAACACTATTAGAATAATTATCTATTTCAAATCGTTCTAACCATTTGTTTAGTCATAAAATAATTGTTTCAATTCAAACAAGCTTATTTGGAAGAAAATAATACTAATTTATTAACTTTTGAAAAATTAATATGCAAGAGATTTGAAAAAATAAATCGATTTACCAAATAGGTTCAAATAGTTATGACTATTTGAACAATTATCTATTTAAAATCGTTATGAACTTTTGTTTTATCATAAAACAATTGTTTCAGTTCTTAAAAATTTATCCAAAATAAAATAATATTACTTTATTAATATTTTTAAGATCAATAAGTAAAGGATTTAAAAATAAAACAGTTTATTGAATTACTTCAAATGATTATAACTAGTTGAATAATTATCTATTTCAAATCGTTATTACCTTTCGTTTTGTCATAAAACAATTGTTTTGAACAAAGAAGCTTATTTTATAAAAAATAATACTAATTTATTAATATTTCAAGAATTAGTATGAGATTGAAAAAATAAATTTGTTTACTAAACCAGTTCAAATAGTTATGACTATTTTGAACAATTTTCTATTTCAAATTATTATAATCTTTTGTTCTGTCATAAAATAATTATTTTCGTTCATATAAGTTTATTCGAAATAAAGTAATACAAAATTAAAAATATTCTAAAAATCATAACTAAGAGATTTAAAAAATAAATTAGTTTGCCGAACCAGTTAAAACAATTAAAACTATATGAAGAATTATGTATTTTAAATTGTTATTACCTTTTGTTTTGTCATAAAGAAATTATTTCATCTCATCCAAGTTTTTTTGTAATAAAATAAAACTAATTTTTTAATATTTCAAAATTTTAAAAGTTAAAGATTTAAAAAAAAATTATTTACTGAACCAGTTCAAATAATTATAACTATTTGAACAATTATACATTTCAAATCATTATAACCTTTTGTTTTGTCATAAAATAATTATTTTTTTCATACAAGCTTATTTGAAATAAAATAATACTAATCTAATAAGATTCTGACAATTAATAACTAAGAGATTTAAAAAATAAATTTTTTTGCCAAACCACTTTAAATAGTTAAGGATGTATGAATAATTATCTATTGCAAATTGTTATGGCCTTTTAGTTTGTCGTAAAATAAATTTTTAGTGCTTACTAACCTATTTGGAATAAAACAAAACAAATTTACTAATATTTCAAACATTATTAAGTAAGAGATTTAAAAAATAATTATGTTTGTCAAACCAGTTCAAATAATTATGATTATTTGAACAATTATCTATTTCAAATCATTAATACCTTTTTTTTTGTCATAAAACAAATGTTTTTGTTCATATAAGTTTGTTTGGAATCAAATAATATTAATTTATAATATTTTAAAAATTAATAAGAGATTTAAAAAAGAAATTTGTTTATCAAACCGGTTCAATTAGTTATAACTATTTGAACAATTATTTATTTCAAATCATTATGATCATTTGTTTTGTCATAAAACAATTGTTTCTATTCATATAGTCTTATTCGAAATAAAGTAATGCTAATTTATTAATATTTTGAAAATTAATAAGTAAAGGATTTAGGAAATGTATTTGTTGGCCTGACCAATGCAAATAATTATGGCTGTTTGAATAATTATCTATTTCAAATCATTATGACCTTTTGTTTTGTCACAAAACAATTGTTGCTGTTCGTACAAGCTTATTCAGAATAATATAATTCTAATTTATTAATCTTCCAAAAATTAATAAGTAAGAGATTTAAAAAATGAATCTATTTATCGAACAAGTTCAAATAGTTATAACTATTTGAACAATTATCTATTTCAAATTGTTATAACCTTTTGTTTTGTTATAAAACAATTGTTTCTATTTATACAAGCTTATTTCGAATAAAATAATATAAATTGACTAATAATCCAACAATTAACAAAAATTTAAAAATAAATCTATTTTTTGAACACGTTCAAATATTTCTGACTATTGAATAATTATCTATTTCAAATTGTTATGACCTTTTAGTTTGTCATAAACCAATTGTTTTTGTTCATAAAAGCTTACTCAAAATAAAATAATATTAATTTATTAAAATTCCAAAAATTAATAAGTAAAATATTTAAAAAATAAATCTATTTACCGAGTGAGTCCAAATAATTATGACTATTTATATAATTATTTATTTCAAATTGTTATGATCGTTTGTTTTGTCATAAAACAATTATTTCTATTCATACAAGTTTATTCGAAATAAAATAATACTAATTTATTAATATTAAAAAAATTAGTTGGAAGTTTAAAACAATTGTTTCTATTCATACAAAATTATTTAGAATAAAATAATACTAATTTATTAATATTTCAAAAATTAATAAGCTTAAAACCCAAATCTATTTACTGGACCGATTTAAATAGTTATAATTATTTGAACAATTATCTATCTCAAATTGGTATGAGCTTTGTTTTATCATGAAACAATTGGTTCTATTCATACAAACTTATTTGGAGTAAATATTGCTAAACTAATAATATTCTAAAAATTAATAAGTAAGAGATTTAAAAATAAATGTGTTTGACGAACTAGTTTAAATAGTTAAGACTATTAGAATAATTATCTATTTCAAATTGTTCTGACTTTTTGTTTAGTTATAAAATAATTATTTCAGTTCATACATGCTTATTTGAAATAAAATAATACTATTTTATTAACATCCAAGAAATTAATACGTAAGGAATTAAAAAAAAATCTACAGCCAAACAAGTTCAAATAGTTATGACTATTTAAACAATTATCTATTTAAAATTGTTATGGCCTTTTGCTTATCATAAAACAATTATTCAGTTCATAAAAGCTTATCCAAAATTAAATAATAATACTTTATTAATATTTCAAAAATTGAGAAGTTGGAGATTTAAAAAATAAATTAGTTTATCGAATCAACTCAAATAGTTATGGCTGTTTGAACAATTATCTAATTCAAATCATTATGAACTTTTGTTTTGTCATCAAACAATTGTTTTTCATCAAACAAGCCTATTTGGAATAAAATAATACTAATTCATTAATATTTCAAAAATTACTAAGTAGGAGATTATCTATTTACTGAACCAGTTTAAATAGTTATAACTATTTGAATAATTATCTATTTCAAATCGTTATGACACTTTGTTTTGTTGTAAAATAATTGTTTCTATTGAAACAATCTTATTTGGAATAAAGTAATGCTAATTTATTAATATTCTAAAAATTAATAAGTAACGATTTTAAAAACTGAATCTGTTGTCTTGACCAATACAAATTGTTATGATTGTTTGAAACATTATTTATTTCAAATTATTATGAACTTTTGTTTTGTCACAAAACAATTTTTCTTTCGTATAAGCTTATTCAGAATAACATAACTCTAATTTATTAATATTCAAAAAATTAATAAATAAGTGAGTTAAAAATTGAATCTATTTATCAAACAAGTTGTAATAGTTATGACTATTTAAATAATTCCCTATTTCAAATCGCTATAACCTTTCGTTTTGTCATTAAATTATTTTTTCTATTCGTACAAGTCTATTTCAATTAAAATAATACAAATTTATTAATATTCAGATGACTAATAAATAAAAGATTTAAAAAATAAATCTGTTTATTGAATAAGTTCAAATAGCTATGACTATTTGAGCAATTATTTATTTCAAATTCTTATGACTTTTTATTTTGTCATAAAACAGTTGTTTTTATTTATACAAGCTTATTCGGATTAAAATAATATTAATTTATTAATATTTTGACAATTAATAAACAAAAGATTTTAAAATATCCATTTCAAATCATTGTGAGCTTTTGTTTCATAATAAAACAATTGTATCAATTTATATAGGCTTATTCAAAATAAAATAATACTAATTTATTAATATTATGAAAATTAATGAGTAAGAGATTTAAAAAATGATTCTATTTTTGAATCAAGTTCAAATAGTTATGACTATTTGAACAATTATCTATTTCAAATTATTATGTCCTTTTGTTTTTATCATAAAATAATTTTTTCTATTCATAAAAGCTTAGTCTGAATAAAATAATATAAATTTATTAATATTCTATAAATTAATAAGTCAAAATTTAAAAAAGAAATCTATTTTTTGAACACATTCAAATAGTTATGATAATTTGAATAATTATCTATTTCAAATAGTTATGACCTTTTGTTTTGTCGTAATCCAATTGTTTCTATTCATACAAGCATATTTGAAATAAAATAATACTAATTTATTAATATTCCAAAAATAAATAAGTAAAAGATTTAAAAAATAAATCTATTTACTGAGTAAGTTCAAATAGTTATCACTGTTTGAACAATTATTTGTTTCAAATAGTTATTATATTTTGTTTTGTTATAAAATAATTGTTTCTATTCATATAAGTTTATTCAGAATAAAATAATACTGATTTATAAATATTTTGAAAATTAATAGGTAGGAGATTTAAAAATTAATATATTTGCTGAACAAGTTCAAATAGTCATGTTCATTTGAATAATTATCTAGTTCAAATCATTATGACCTCCTATTTTGTCATAAAACAATTATTTCTATTCATGCAAAATTATTTAGAATAAAATAATACTAATCTATTAATATTTTGAAGATTCAGCTTGTACAAACAGAAATAATTATTTTCTGACAAAATGAAGGTCATTACGACTTGAAATAGATAATTGTTCAAACTAATATAACTATTTGTATGTGTCAAACCAATGGATTCATTTTTTTGAAATCTGTTACTTATTAATTGTTAGAATACTAATAAATTAGCATTGCTTTATTTTGAATAATACTGTATCAATAGAAATAATTGTTTTATGACAAAACAAATGGTCATAAAGATTTGAGATAAATAATTGTTCAAATTGTTATAACTAATTGAACTAGTTTGGTAAACATAATATTTTTAAACCTCTTATTAATTTTCAAAATATTAATAAATTAATATTATTTTATTTTGAACAAACTTAATATTTGTTTTACAACAAAATAAAAAGTCATAACGATTTGAAATAGAAAATTATTCATATAGCCTTAATTATTTAAATTGGTTCAGCAAACAAATTTATTTCTTAAATATCTTAGTTATTAATTTTCATAATATTATTAGATTAGTATTATTTTATTCTGAATAAGCTTCTTTAAACATAAATAATTGTTTTATGACAAAACAAAAAGGTTATAATGATTTTATCTATTTCAAATCGTTATTACCTTTTTTTTATCATAAACTAATTGTTTCTATTCATAAAAGCTTATTTGGAATAAAATAATACTAATTTATTAAAATTTCAAAAATTAATAAGTAAAAAATTAAAAAAATAAATCTATTTGCCTAGCAAGTTAAAATAGTCATGAATATTTAAACAATTATTTATTTCAAATCGTTATGATCTCTTGTTTGTCATAAAGCATATGTTTCTGTTCATACAAGTTTATTTGAAATAAAATAATACTAATTTATTAATATTCCAAAAATTAATAAGTTGAAAATTTAAAAAATAAATCTATTTACTGAATAAGTTCAAATAATCATGTCTATTGGAACTATTATCTATTTCAAATCGTTATGACATTTTGTTTACAAATTGTTTTTATTCATACAAAATTATTCAAAATAAAATAATACTATTTATTGATATTTCAAAAATTAATAAGAGATTTAAAAACTAAATCTGCTTCTTGAATCAATTCAAATAGTTATGACTATTTAAACAATTATTTATCTCAAATCATTATGACTTTTGTTTCGTCATAAAAAAAATGTTTCTGTTTATACAAGCTTATTTGGAGTAAAATATTGCTAAAATAATAATATTTTAAAAATTGATAACCAAGAGATTTAAAAAATAAATATGTTTGTAGAACTAGTTTAAATAGTTAAGATTATTTGAACAATTTTCTATTTCAAATCGTTATGGCCTTTTGTTTAGTCATAAAATAATTGTTTTAGTTCATATATACTTATTTCAAATAAAATAATACTATTTTATTAACATTCAAAAAATTAATAAGCAAGAAATTAAAAAAAAATCTATTTATCGAACATTAATTTTATCATAAAACAATTGTTTTAGTTCATAATAGCTTATCCAACATAAAATAATATTACTTTATTAATATTTCAAAAATTGAAAAGTTAGAGATTTAAAAAATAAATCAGTTTAAATAATTATAGCCATTTTGTTAGCCTTGAATTGATCCTTATTTTGAAATGACAAAACATTAAAGATAAAAAAACTTGATCAAAATTTTGGAAAAGATTTATTTAGTACATATTCTTAAGTTTTATATTTTGGTACTAAATAAATAATATGGTTTTTAAAGTTTAAACAAACCTTTCTTGGTTTCATATTTCTCAAACCAAATATATCTTTAAAGACTATTTATTTGAGCTTAAATGAAAGTCCAATTGTTGTTTTTAAAGTGAATTTATTTATTTTGGACTTAATACAATTTTGATAAGATTGGTTTTGAGAAAAAGATTAACTTAAGAAAGCTGTTTTACCAGAACAAAGTTTTCCAACATTGAATTTATTTTATTTTTTTGTATTAATTCACAAAGTTTTAATATTTAAATTTTATATGGTTCGAAAGCTCTTTGAGTCTACTTTCTAATGGATTAAACAAAATCAAAATCCAAATTTTCTAAGAAAAGATTTTGAATTTTTAATAGACACTCTGCAGTTATTAGAAAAACTGCACAAGGGGTAACTTTGAAAATTCACTATAATTCGTACTCAATGAATTAGGTGGTGAATTTTATATGGATAGAAAGCCCTTTAAATATAGTTTCTAAATCTTCAAACTTTTTATGATTCAGATTTATATAACTCAAGGTATGATCAAATTAGTAAGTAGAGTGCAAAATAGGAGATAACCACCCAGCCATTGATAGGATCGATCCCCTCATGGAAAGGATTGATCGGGTTGTGTTTTTTAAGCATGAAATGGCATAAAACTTGAACCAATTGATCCCCTTAAGGAAGAGATCAATCATGTCTGGGCGGAATCACACCAACGGCTATTTTTTTCATGCATTCAATGGCTACTTTCACTTCCCAAGCTTCCCCAATGGCTACTTCTTCAATTTCTCTATAAATTAGGCACTCCAACACACCAAGAGGATTGATAAATCAATAGAGCAAGAGCCAACGAGCTATATTTTCATTCTATAAAAAAATCAAGAGTTTTTAGAGCTTCAAAGTCCATATCTTTGTATTTATTGTATCCAATTTTTATTGGTTGTTCATTCATCATTTTCTTGTACTTAAACTTAGCAAACACTTAGCCTTAGAGAAGTTGTTCTATTGTTTGCAAAATTACCTTTGATATACAAGGGTGGAAGAGAACAAGAGGTGAGGTATCCTCTTGAGAGCTTTGTAGTGAGATTGGGTAAAATACTACAAAGGGTAGAGGTTTCTATCTTAAGCCTTAGAAAGAAAAAGATAGGTTGTATTTTCAATTCAAGAATAGTGGAGTGAAGCCTTGGTATAGACAACCTAGAAGAGAAGACATAGGTGCCTTGTGAAAAATGACCAAACCTCTATAAATCATTGTGTTTGATTTCTCTATCCCTATTTGTTTACAATTTATTATTGCTTATATTTGATTTTTGGTTCATTAATTGTTATTGTTTGCATTATATTTTCATCAAAAGTGCTTAGTGTTTTAATTTTCATTCAACTAAATTGAAATCATTGTTTGGGAAGAATTTGGAGAAATCCAATTCACCCCCTCTCTTGGTCATCATCTCACCTATAAACCTAACACATTTTAACAATTATCTATTTCAAACCATTATGAACTTTTGTTTTGTCATAAAACAATTGTTCTTCATCATACAAACCAATTCAAAATAAAATAATACTAATTTATTAATATTTCAAAATTTTATATGTATGAGATTTAAAAAATAAATATGCTTATTGAACCAGTTCAAATAATTATAACTATTTAAACAATTATATATTTCAAATAGTTATAATCTTTTGTTTCGTCATAAAATAATTATTTATGTTCATACAAGTTTATTTGAAATAAAGTAATCTAATCTAATAATATTATGAAAATTAATAACTAAGAGATTTAACTGCCATGTGAACAATTCTCTATTTCAAATCGTTATGACCTTTTGTTTTATCATAAAACAAATGTTTTTATTCATATAAGTTTATTTATAATAAAATAATATGAATTTATTAATATTTTGATAATTAATAAGAGATTTAAAAAATAAATCTGTATAAAATTAGTTCAATTAGTTATAACAATTTGAACAATTATTTATTTCAAACTGTTATGACCATTTGTTTTGTCATAAAACAAATTTTCTATTGATAAAATCCTATTTGGAATAAAGTAATGCTAATTTATTAATATTCTAAAAATTAATAAATAATGGATTTAAAAAATGAATCTATTGGCATGACCGGTACAAATAGTTATAATTGTTTGAACAATTATCTATTTCAAATCATTATAACCTTTTGTTTTGTCACAAAACAATTGTTTTGTTCATACAACTGATTAGGAATAACATAATTTTAATTTATTAATATTTCAAAAATTAATAAGTAAGAGATTTAAAAACTAAATTTGTTTATCAAACAAGTTCAAATAGTTATGACTATTTAAATAGTTATCTATTTCAAATCGCTATAACCTTTTGTTTTGTTATAAAATATTTTTTTTGTATTCATAAACGCTTGTTTCAATTAAAATAATACAAATTTATTAATAATTTGACAACTAATAAGTAAATGATTTAAAATATGAATTTGTTTACCAAATAAGTTTAAATAGTTATGACTATTTGAACAATTATATAATTCAAATTGTTATGACTTTTGTTTTGTCAAACAGTCATAACTATTTGAGCTTGCTCGATAAATAAATTTATTTTTTAAATCTTTTATTTATTAATATTTGGAATATTAGTAGATTAGTATTATTTTATATCAAATAAGTTTATATGAACAGAAACAATTGGTTTATGACAAAACAAAAAGTCATAGCTATTTGAAATAGATAATTGTTCAAATAGTTATAACTATTTGAATGTGTTCAGAAAATAGATTTATTTTTTAAATTTCTACTTAGTAATTTTTGAAATATTAATAAATTTATATTATTTTATTTGAAATAAGCTTGAATGAACAAAAACAATTGTTTTATGATAAAACAAAAGGTCATAATGATTTGAAATAGATAATTGTTCAATTAGTTATAACTATTTGAACTTGTACGGTAAATAGATTCATTTTTTAAATCTCTTACTAATTAATTTGGGAATATTAATAAATCAGTATTATTTTATTTTGAATAAGTTTATATGAATTGATACAATTGTTTTATGGCAAAACAAAAGGTCGTAACGATTTGAAATAAATAATTACTCAAATAGTTGTGACTATTTGAACTTGTTTAGTAAACATATTTATTTAAAATTTTTTTCTTATTAATTGTCGAAATATTAATAAATTAATATTATTTTAATATGAATAAGCTTGTATGAACAAAAACAATTGTTATATGAGAAAACTAAAAGTCATAACGATTTAAAATAAATAATTATTAAATAATCATAACTGTTTAAACTTATTCGATAAATAGATCTAGTTTTTAAATCTTTTACTTATTAATTGTTTAAATATTAATAGGCTAAAGCACTAGGGACAGTTGCAAGGGTTGACGCAATAAGCATGAGAGAAATGTCCAGACTGCCCAGCCAGGACCAAGCTTGCAACATGCCCTCACTGCACCTAGGTGGACCCAGGGGAGATTGGCAGATCCAGAATCTTCTAGAGGTATCCAGGATTAGTAGCATTCAGTGGGAGGATCTGGTCAACCCTAAGAATCAAGAGGGGGTGCTTAGAATCAGGATTTTATTTGTGTATTAATGTGTAAATCCCTTAATTCTTGGAATCATATAATCTTTTGATTTTAGGAAGTAGCCATAATTAGTACTAGGGCCTCAACTATAAATAGAGGGTCACCCCACCCTTAGTTGTACATCATCAGACACATTTTGTCTACAGTAATATACAACATATTCCAACATTCTCTTATTTTCTCAAACTTGCATATTCTGCCTTTCTGTTTGGTTTAGTGCCCGCATGCTTGGTTCATAGGCTGACTCAGACATAAGGAGCTCATTCCTAGTCTAAGGCTATATGGATTTTGGTTTAAAGGTCCAAGCCTATGATAGTTGGTATCAGAGTAGGTTCTGTGTAGGTTCTATTCGGTGATGTTTAGATCACACTCAAGGCATTTGCAAAAATGGCATCCCAAAGTAATGTTGCTAGCCAACAACCAGAGGCCTGGGAGTAAGGCTGTGGAAGGGGGAAGAAAGCTAGTTCGAAGGACATCTAGTCTACCATGGATAAGAGGCTGTCTAAGGTGGAGGTGACAGTGGGCGATGTGAAGGAGAAGCTTGACAAGGTTGAAACTCACATCGAGGCATTGGACTCTATGGAGGAAAAGCTCAAAAATGAGTTGCAAGCGGTTCTGGATGAGGCCATTGACATGAACACCTAGAGGAATGAAGCCTTGGAGGCTCAGGTGGAGACCATGCACAAGGAGATGGAGGAGCCTAAAGGGGAGTTTGCTGCTTGCAAGATAGCCATTAGGAATGGCATGATTATTAGAGTGTCTAATACCTGTGTGGAGATTCCTAAGCCTAAGGAGTTCAAGGGGACTAAGATAGCCAAGAAAGTAGACAATTATCTATGGAGGATGGAGTAGTACTTCTAGGCCATGAGTATACAGGACGATGCTACTAAGGTAAGCACCATTTTGATGTATCTTACTGATATTGCCTTATTAAGGTGGAGGCATAGGTGACACTGACCCTGAAGATGGATGGTTTGTTGAAGAAAGGGTAATGGCCTAGACATGAGCATGGACACCCTGCACTTGTGCACTGTACACCTAAAATGGCCCATTAAGTGCGAGAAGAGGGTAAAGACCACATGGTGTAGAGAGGAGGGTAATGGCATTAGGCATAGAGGCGCTGCATGGTTCAATAAGGTAGGACCACAAAAGCCTATGTGATGTAAGTGCTGCATGCCCCAAAGGGCCAATTAAGCATGAAGAGAGGATAATGACATGTCACCAACTAAGGCACTACTTAATTTGACAAGCATTGGTTTCATAGGAACCATATTAGGATTATGACCAGAATAAAGGATGACTATGATGTTGTACTAAGAACCATCATGTACCAAGAACCATTGTATGCCAAAGACCACCAAGACGAGAATGGGACATCAATCTGATAAGTGCGAGAGAATGTCATGGTCTGCACACAAAGTCCTAAGCCAAGTTAGTTGATAGACTTAGCTTTTTCAAGTTGGTGTAGGTGAAAGACCTAGAAAGATTGAGACCAAGGTCTTAAGGGCACATACTAGGCTCAGTGCAAAAGTATGGTGAGGTGAGCAGCCTAGTACCGAGAATAGGGATTACTCATTAGAAAGATTTGGAATGCCTCAAAAGAATGGCATGAGAAGGTAGGCACAAAAGGCTTTAGATTAGCCTAAAGATAGGCTAGGCATAGAAGTGCAGAAAAGGCTAGAGAAGCCTAGAGGTAGGCCACGTACATAGCCATTTAAGGTTCTAGAAGGGCCATGTGTAGGAATAGCAATAGGTACTTTAGTGCCCAGATGAAGAAGCTTTGGAAGGCCCTAGCTCTAAGTAAAACAATGATTAAATGGGAAATGTTCTAGAACCCGCTAGGCATGGGCACTCAACTAGTGTGCTCAGACATTTCCAAACATGAGGCTCAACAGGGAGCCTAGAACTAGCTAGATTTTGCAAAGGCCTTAGCCAACCTAGGAAGTGTCTAAGGACTATACAATGGACTAAAAGCATATGATGGCCACACACTTGGATCAATAAAGGCCATAAGTGCTAAAGAGACTTAAGTATAAATAAGGGTTTTTCTTCTCATTTGTAAGAAGTTAGCAACAATAAGAAAGAAGTTAAAAGAACCAAGTTTTAAACTTATCCATACATAGAGATTTAGGGATATACGTAGGAGTCATTGTAAGGACAATGAGTAATTCCTAGCTTTATCTCTCTTTCCTAGCTTTATCTCAAGCTATTAGAGAGCCAATGGAGTGATAGCACAAACGTTCAGCATAAAGTTGGAAAAAAAGGCAAACTTAGGTAGATGAAAGTTAGTTTCCAACCTAAGGTTGTACGGGTGCTAAACTTTAGCCCCCTACCCATGATACATGTATTAGCTTGGCTACACTAAGGCATTTTTATGGTTAATGAGAAGGGACCACGAGGTTGCCAAATACCCAAAAGACTTGGCTAGACCAAGCTTGCAACCACTGCTTTTACTTGCACCACCTTAAAAAGCCATTACCCAATTTAGGGGCTTAGTCTAGGGTCTAGGGCAACATCAGCTATAGGCATGGGTATGAACTTGGCAGAGCTAAGCCTGTTTCACATGCATGCCAATCGATTAGGGTGATGGACAGTTACAGGTCACTGAAGCAATCGGTTACCTAACAACATAGCTAGAAGGCATGCATGGCTTGGATTTTGCTCCAAGGATGTTGTCGTGGATGTATGTAATGATAATCTCATCACATACACCTTTTCCCTTCATGGGGAGGAGAGTGGGGCCTAAACAATCAACCTCTAAAAAGCATGAGAGATTTTACAAATATTTTAATAGTAGACATTAAAGTGTCTAAAATAGAGACACTTTTTCAAATAGGCATATCCTGCACTAAGGGTCCATAGGTGCCAATAGTGGTCGAGGCATGTGTTTGTACCAAGGCCTAATATGTGCCGATAGTGTTCAAGGTAACTGCTTGTACCAAGGGCTATCCTGTGCTGATGCTGATCAAGGTATATGTTTGTACCAAATCTAAATTATGCCAATGCTAATCGAGGAATGTGACTGCACCAAGGGCCAGATCGATGCATGTACCTATACTAAGGGCCAGCATACGTCAATGGTGATCAAGGCAAGTGCCCATACCAAGGGCCAGCTTATGCTAATGGTGATCAAGGCAAGTGCCCGTAGCAATGGCCAACTTGTGCTGGTGATGGTTAAGGCATGTGCCCACACCATGTAGTAGCATGTGTTATTGATGGTTGAGGCCTTAGCCAAAGTTTGATTTTAGGCCACGATGCACATGTTAGGCTTAGGCATGTGATGGCACTACATTCTTTTGTCTATAACACCATCACTAAAGCATGATCAAAGAACTTGATCGGTGGCATTGGGGGTTCTAATAATTAGGGGTGGTGGGCTAGAAGGTGAGTGCATGATGTGTGATGGGTGCTGTCCGCAGCCCTTATATTGGCCCCTTATCCCCTAAGGAACCTTGACAACTCTCCCCCCTTAATAAGCATAAGAGCTTTTACAAGTTCACATCTAATAACAATTCAAATGTCTGAAATGGGGATGTTTTTTTTCAAATGGTCACAAAATCTTCCATATTTTGATTTTTTGGCTAAATTGTTTTGTAGATGCCAACAAAAATACAAAGATCATGTATACCAAAATTTGGGCCAAAATCTTAAAATAATTTCAAAAAATCCTAAATCATAAATAATTTTAAAAATCATGAAAAATAGAAAATGGTTCATTTTGCCATGAAACTTCTTATGAAGGCTTTGGAGACCATTATATGAATTTACAAGCCATAAAAATGGCATTGGCATGGCAAAAATATAAAGATGTGCATGAACCTACCTACTATCTGATCTTGGTTTGTATGGTACGTAGCCTAAGAAACTGCCATCTACATGCCTAGCTATTGTGTGGCCTTAGGTAGGAAACTATCATCCGTATGCCTAAGTCAGCCCTTAATTGACTCTTTGTGCTATGCATTTATGCTGAAACTCGACAAACCTCTCAGGAGTTTAGGAGAAAGCTAGGAAGGAAATGGTTAAGGCAAGAGTAATTTATTTACTTGATGGGGTATGTACACTTACTCTTAGAACACAGTCCTTATGTGTTCTCTACAAAGGCTCTCAAGGCCTAACTCCCTAATGCTTTATACTCTTGCTTCTCTTATTGTTACTTGATTATGGCTTATGAACAAATTAGGGGGAGCTCACCTATTTATACTTAAGCCACCTTAGCATTTATGGTTAGAATTAATCCAAGTGTATGTCCATTAAAGGCCTTCTAGATAGTTATAGGGTGCCCAGGCTTTAATAAGGTTGACTAAGGCCTTTCTAGAGATCTGTTAGTTTCAGTTTCCTTGTTGAGCCCCTTGGTTTGGAAAAGTTCAATCACTTTCCTTGAGTGCTCCTACTTAGCTAGTTTTAGAGCCTTCTCTATTTGGTGCCACTCTACCTGCAACTAGAGTTTTCTAAAGGCTTCCTCATCTAGGCTCTATACTGCTCATCATTGTGCGTGTGCCTAATCCTTCTGAAACCTTTAGTGCCCTTACACTTCGCTTGCCTCCAAGCTTCTTTAGCCCTTTCATGCCCACCCATTTGACCTATCTCCAAGTTGATCTAAAAGATTCCATACACATAAGCCTAGCCTATCTCTAGGTGGTTCTAGGCCTTTTTGTGCCTGACTGCTTGTGCCACATCTTAGGGCTTTCTAGAAACTTCCAATGAGTAGCCTTTATCCTTATCACTGTGCAACTTACCTTGAGTGCACTCATACACTCTAGCTTTGGCTTAACCCACACATTTGGGTAAAGTAAGTGCCTTTACAACCTTTATTTCAATCCTTCCTAGTGCCCATATCATCATAAACAAGTCTCATCACATGACCCTCTTGGTCTTAAACTTTTGCGTGATCTGTGACACATGCATCAAGGGTCATTTGATGTTGATGCTGGTTGAGGCATGTGCATGTGTCATGGTCTGCAAGGTAGTCTAGGTCCAAGGGTTCTCTTTGAGTAGGGGAGCAGTCCCTATTCTTATGTGATGGGGTCTAATAGCCATAGGGACCAGGCCTTAAGGCTTAATGAGGCCTAAGTCATAAGGAACTAGCGCAGAATAATGGTATAGGTAGTGTTCAAGACTCTAAAGGCTTAGGCATAATGTTCATGTATGAAAAAATTGAGCCAGGCCTAAGTGTGGTTGCTAATGAGTGCTTATATGAATTTACAAGCCATAAAAATGGCATTGGCATGGTAGAAATATAAAGATGTGCTTGAACCCACCAACTGCTTGATCATGGTATGAAAGGTGCATGGCTTGGGTTTAGGATACTCTCGCATGGTGCATAACCCAACATGTGCTAGTGGTGGTCAAAACATATGTCGAGACCAATGGCTAACATGTCCCAACGATGGTTGAGGCATGTGCATGTGTCACAGTCTGCAAGTTGGTCTAGGCCTAGGGATTTTTTCTAAGTCATGGAACAGTTTTAACTCTAACGAGATAGGTTTCGACAATTAAGAGGACCAAGCCTTGAGGCCTGTAGGAGGCACAAGTCATAGGGAACCAACCCAAAATAGTGGTATGGGTAGTGATCAAGACTCTGGAGGCTCGGGCATGGTGTTCATGTTTGGCAAAATTGAGCTTAGCCTTAGTGTGGGTATTGGTGAGTGCCTATATGAATTTACGAGCCATAAAAATGTCATTAGGATAGTAGAAATTTGAAGATATGCTTGACCCTACCTACTACCCGGTAGTGGTGCGCATGGTGCATGGCTTGGGCACAGGATAACCTTACATAGTGCATAGCCCACATGTTGCAATTGTGTTTAAGTGAACTACCTACATAAAAGAGCAACATTTGCCGTTGATGGTTGAAGCATGCACTAAGACCAAGGAACTAGCATAAAATAGTGGTATGAGCAGTGATCAAGACTCCAAAGGCTTATACACAGTGTTCAAATTTGGCAAAATTAAGCCATGCCCAAGTGCGGGCATTGATGAGCGATGCATAGGCACACAGTCAGAACCAGGTGCGGGCATTGATGACCGAGGTGTGAGTGCATGGTCAGGCCTAGGTGGGGGTGCATGGTCATACCTAGGTATGCGTCCACTTGAACATAGTCCTAGGAGGATCATATTTGAGGGCTTCTAGAAGGCCTAACATAGCAAAACAATCTTTGACAAGCTAGAATTATGCTGAGTAATTGAGTTTTGTAGGCTGACTTAGGTAGATGGGGTCAATCTGCATAGAGTTTAGCTTGAGATTGGAGCTTATAACCCATACACCAAGCATCATTTAGTGTCAATGGTAATCGAGGGGCCTTGGGTGGGAGGTTCATGGTATACATGCTACACCAAGTGTCAGCATTTACCAAAGAGGTGTTTAAGGCAACAACCCACAACAAAGGCCCACTTATATCAATGATGGTTAAGGCAAGTGCCAACATCTAGCTTTGGTGTCTAAGGTAACATCTCACACCTAGGGCCTAGCAGCTACAGATGGTGTTGGATGCGATTGCCTGCACCAACCAAGAGCTAAATGCTATTGATGGTCTCGAGGCAACAACTTGCATTGGGGCCAACATGTGCCAATGAAGTTCAAGGCAAGTGCCTGCACCAAAAGTGAGCCCATCACTGTAATAAATACCAAGAGCATTCAATTATTGTTTACTTGTATGCTCAAGGAAGGGACATCATCACCTGACTAAATCAATTGCAATAGAGAACACCATTCATCCTCAAACCTAGTGAGGTATGGTGTAAAAAAAAATAAAGTCAGAGGACTTCAGTGGCTATGGTGGGGGGAGGGGTGAATCAAAGCAACAAAAAGGTTGAATCTTAGTGGATCATGGCAACAAGGCCACTATGCCACTTACAACACCCTATCTTGTATTTAAGTCATCTACAAAGGATTTTTCCCACCATTCGATGGGCATTGAGCTCCAAGGAGGCCCATATGGCTTGTTTGCTATGTCATAGGTGCACCTATGACATGTACCCTTCAAGGCATAGGCCTCTACTATTGGTCGATAGTTGGGCAACAGATGCATGTGTCCTTTCTAACCTAGATTCTAATGTAGAGGCATTCAATCATAATCAAATGCATGGTAGCTTCATGCCACTAGCTTTTCAACCAAGTGGGATAACCAAATGCATGAATCAACGATTCCTCTCGTATTAGGTTGAATTATTTTTGTGATGCTACCATTAGTATGGTAAAACTAACCTATCTCATGATGGTGTAAACCTAGGTCACATTCCTTATTGGTGGGTGAACAATCCAACACTTGGCGAATTTTGCTTCACAATGATAGGAAGAGCCAACATTGAAGGATAAAAAAGCAACATCACTATGAACACTTGTCTATAATAAGCCAGTTATCCTTCTGATAACTTTTTTGACACCTTTAGCTTCAAATTCTGAAGGTCTACAGGATTAAGAAGCCATACTTTCATAGTTTATTCCTACTAGAAATCAAAATCAAATAAGCTTTTATCCTTTTGTTCCATATAAGATTTCTATTCTCGTTGAGCTCATCTTAGGACACCTGCATTATCTTTTAATAGATGTGTTACCCTAGCCAAACTCCCCACCTGACAATGTCTTTTACCCTAATCGATCAATCAAGGTTGGCCTTAGGCCAAATAAAAGGGGTTATGCCCTACCTCTGATTCATGAATAAGTAAAATAATGTTAAAAGTTGTGGTATTTCAATTTTGACTTAGGGTTCCCACTTATCCTACACCTCTCAATTCATTTCAAAATGTTGGACTAAAGTCAAGCTGAATAGGGTCTTCTTTCCCTGTTGATTCTACCAAGCTCATTCTTTTGATTATGGTTTCATTGGATAGTAGATAGGGACAATGGGAATTGTGTTAATCCATTCATGTGCTCACTAATTAGATGACGAGGCATTTGGCTACCATAAGAGAGTCATAGCTAGTCCTGTCATTTACCCTCACTTCGTTGAGTTCTTCACTTTGACATTTAGAGCACTGGGTAGAAATCACATTACATAAGTATTTGTAGGGACCATTGTAATGCTTTGTTTAATTAAATAGTTAGATTCCCCTTATCCGTATCAATTCTAAGTTGACTATTCATTGCCTAGGGAAAGCCTTCAAGGAAGCCTTTCCAAGTCCATCCTTGATCAACACACAATGACCCATTGTTACCATGAGAGTAGCTCAAATAGTGCATCAATAGCCAATGAGTTTGGGATTAGGACCCCATGCTTGGCCTTCAAAGCCAGTCTATTTCTTGAGGTTATGGATCCATTTTGCTGACTTCCCTTGCCTATATTGTTCCATTGACTAGAGGTTGTTCTCTTTGGAGAGTGATGCGATTATGAATATGACCGGGCATGGAGAGCACTTAGTCTTCTAGATTTTCAAGGGTCACTGAGGGTACACCAAACATCATGTGACTTGTGATGCTCCTTCGATTCCTAGACCTTACCTCTGGCTGAGTCATTTCTAGGGTGGGCTGGCTATAAATAAAAAAGATAACTTTTCCCAAGACCTTCTCCAACACCTTTAGACTACCTAATATTGCTGTCAGCCTATGCATCCTAGTTCAAGAATTTTACCTTAATTCCCTTTTAAAGCTCACATTGGACGTATTATTGGATAGGCTTCCCCCATCTCTTAGGATTGACTAACCCATGTGCAAGTGCAATTCACATGGAACCTTTCCCCTTTTTAGCATTTAATGTTCTTATTTGAATATTTGTTACTACCACCAAGATTTGCACTGAGGCTACTCCATGGGGCTCATGCCCCTGGCTTTGCAGTGACCATCATGCCCTTCTACTCATTAGGGCCTGGCGTTTGCCTTTACTCTGATAGTTGTATATAGGTCACACATTTAAATGCCATCTATTTTTTAGGCTAGTTGATTTGATAAGTAAGTTGTTACACACTTATTGGATTTCAACTTTCATGAACCCTATCCAACTATCTTAATCGACCAACACCCTTTATAGGTTCTAGGTCAGCATGCAGTTGGGCACCATAACTCAGCTTTCAGTTCATCCCTTATTGCCAGTTTTGTTTACCAAAAATGGCCCACTTAGAGCTCTCGATTCTGTGGCATGACTCAATGAAGTAGCTGCACCATCCTACCTATTTAAAGTTTGAGAGTATGTTGAAGGCATTGCACCCTTGATGCCTCTAATAATTGGCTTTACCCGATAGAACTTGCTAAGGGCTCCTACTATCTTGAGGTAAACTTCAGAGGGAAATAGCTACTAGATGGTTTGATTAGTCTTTCAACCTTAAACCCTAGTCAGATGAATGATTTGCATGTTAATATCACTGAAGGCCTCTATTAGATTTTTCTCTAACTTTACCTTACTCGAGCATAGTTCACCATCTTTTTAGTGCCAATAGGCATGCTTACACTCGAACCCTTCTCAGAAGATCAAGGTCAGTCAGTGGTGCATTCATGAGGGATCTCACCAATTAGCTTTCTTGCACCTTATGGGTTATCTAGCTTGTTGACTTGCACACATGTCAGACTCCTTGGTTCATGTTTCAAGATAGGCCGGATGGGGAGCCTACAGGCCAATGTCAGGAGCATGCGAGTGCCAAGGCACACTGAAATGACTTGTGTTGCATTCCACAATTACAAAAATGACATCTTCATAGGCATATCAAAAGCCTAGGCTTAGGTCACCACATGACCTGCATTGGTCCATGCTTCGAGTCGATCTACAGACTGACTCTCGCCATTCCATGTCTAACCAAAGTGCATAGCCAACCCCCATTTACTTCCTTCATAACAATTTCAAGCACTATTTAAATCTATTTTCAAAGACTTTTTCATCTTTCCTTTATGGTACTTTTTTGCTATTGGTCACTCATCTGCATTTAGCGTTGGATAAAATTTACTGCTCGATTTGGGTTGCATTCCCAAGCAACCTGACTTACAGACTGCACCTCATTGTGGGATAGGGTCTAGGCACAATAGGGCTCTTACCTATTTTGGTGCCCCTTTCCAAGGGACTTAGGCCTCGTCTACCACTAAAGATGCTTCTATAGACTACAATTCGGATACTAGGGGTGCCTGATTCTCAAGCTAGGCTCTTTCTAGTTTGCTTGCCATTACTAGGGGAATCCTGGTAAGTTTTTTTTCCACCACTTATTGATATGCTTAAACTCAATAGGTAACCTCACCTGACCTAGGGTGGTGATGCAAGCATTAACTGAGTGATGCAAGGGGCCTGATGGGGTCTAGATAGACAATGAGTGCATGTCATAGGAGATGGGGCACATCAAGAGCTTTACCACTGATGGTTGGTGCTATCATTGCCAAAGACTCACTTTTGGGCCAACCATGATCGATAAGATCATGGGAGACCATCTTCTACGCCTTCACCAAAAAGCCCAATGGGTAAGGGGTGTAAGGGCAACAGTGCATGGCACCCAGGTAGACATGCCCTTGGCTTAATGGAATGGGAAGCAACTTGCATTCAAAGATTCAATGATTTATGGGATTCTGTAATTCACACCAAGTATCGCATTTTGCTACATTCTTCATTGATGAAAGAACCAATATATCTATTACAAATAGTCATTTTGGTTTTTCATGATAGAAAGAGTCATGGTGTCGCCCTCACAAACATCGTAAATGGGATGGCAATGGCACACATGCTCTTTTTCATTAGGGTTCCTTGGTGTGATTCATGTCAGGGGTTCATTATTCAGCCATAGGCAATGATACCAATCATGTTGCCCACTTAGAAGGCAAAACAAATCAACCGCTACATATGCATGAGGCTAAAAGGGGTTTAGGGCATAAAGGCACCCTCATCTCTAGGTGTTTCATTAATGCATTTGCAGGTCATTCGATGAATAGGTTTCGACAATGATCCTTTTATATTTCACCTATGAAAACCTTGATATGACTTTTCCTTCCTCTAGATGATAAGATTCAATAGACTTCTTACAACATCTTTGGCAACGAAGCATCCATATCACCATGATCCAAACACTTCACCGGACCATTTAATCGGTAAGAGCAATAGGTGGTGTCTACAAAGGCAAGAACATAGTCAACATGAGCTGAATACTCACACTTACTAGGAATTTCTTGTTGAAACTAACAATTGCAATGAACTATCCCCATCATGACAAAATTTCAAAGATTACCCGAGTGTGTCAACCAAGGCTATAGACTTGTTTAATACATCAGTGTAGTGTATGAGTAGCCTAGAACATCTATGGGTGTCATAGACCTATTATTCCCTCAAACTTCCTTAGCCTAAACAGCCATAGTCCCTCTAAGAAGCTAGCCATGAAGAATCAACTCTGCGTTGCTAGTTAGTAGGTTGAGATCTTGTTCATTAACAGAATTAACTAGACAAATCACTCCACCAACTAAGAACGGCCATGCACCACCACCCATAGAATCAATAAAAAGCTCTCAATTTGTCAATCCTTACTATGTGTAGACCAGGTTAGTTTCCCTATGTTGACTAAAATTAAGCTATAGGCTCTACTCCTAATAGTGCCCTTCTATCAATTCTTTTAAGTTTTAGCCCTACGACCATATTCCTTTTGAAACCCAAAGACTTTGATTTCTCATAAGGTACTAGTAGAGTCCTAAAAATAACATCCATTGATCCCTAGTCGGCATCATTTATGGTAGAGACTAGGATGTTATCTGATCATGTTTTAGCCCTCAACTTTCATTCTTGATTAATAAAAATATCAATGGTAAATGCTTTTGTAGTTGTTCATCTCTTATAAATCTAAGAATTTCACCTTGGACTATGAAATACAAATGCCCCTGATCGTCTCTGTTAATCATTACTCTGATCTTGAAGGCCAATGCAATAGGACTAAAATCCTATGATGTTATCCCATGCTAATGCATACAAGCAAGGGCCTGCTTTAAGCACTCTGATTTCTTCAAAGTAGCAGTGTCAGAGGAATGACCCAGTAGTTAAGGCCAAGGGCACATTGCCAATGGTAGGGACAAGTAAATCGATGCGTATTGTGAGGCAAACCAGATGACTTAACCCTAGCTCTAACTATGAGCTTTTTAACTGCAACAACTTAAATTTGTGCTATTGGAGCTAGAATTACTATGGCTACTGGCACTAGACTTGCCCTCGCTAAGGGATTTGGATTGTACTCATTCCAATTGCTAGACTCATAAAGCTCAATATTATTATTTATTGTCACTAACTCCCTATGTCAAGATTGGGTAATTTCTGCTCCTATTGCCTTTCTTGGATGTGGTAGCTATTTCTCAAGCTCTCTCTCCATAATCAAACCCTAACTCTCTATCACCCATCACCACCATAATAGACCACAATCCTAGCATTGAAACTTCATAAGGCAAAAATTTGAATGATGTGTTGCTAGCACAGCACAAAGGCCATGCAATCCATGAAGTTATCATGAATCATCAAAATAATGGGCAAAGCTCGCGTTGACCTTTTATCTAATAAATGCATCCCTTTTAGAAGTTGGGGTTTCTGCACGTATTAGCTCTAGTATTACTATGGTTATCTGAGTAGTAGATATGATCAAATAAACTATAACTAATTTAATAAGCCATTCGCAGTTTCACAATATAAATTAGTTCATAACACCACATAGGCCTCAATGCACCAATTAAGCAGCAAAGAGAGCCAACATGGAGCACAAATGTCTTGCATGTTAAACACATAAAATGCATAGCATTAAATGAGCAAGGTCGAGAGCCCATGCCCACAAAATGTTCCACATCTAAGAGCACTATCGAACACCAGTGCATCAATATAGCCATGGCGGTTTGGGTGGCATAATTGGGTCACGAGGCATGATTGAGTTCTGACTCGTAGCCTCTAAGGACATACGATTGATGAGGGATGGCAAGACATCCTGTTTCCATTGATTTAGTATACGGCATAGGATCCTAATAGCACCCCGAAGGTATGATGACCATATAGGGATAGATTGAAATGGATGATGGGTCAATAGTTTGATGCATCAAGCTTGGAGCCTGCCAACATGCACAACCATAGCACCACTCTTATGCCTATTACTACAAGGTAGCATCTACACACACTAGTCTATAACCCACCCAATCGATTATTCGATGAGCAAGAAGATGAAACAATGCACGAGGCCATGCCAAAATTGCTTAGCATGGGAAAAACACAAGCAATGTCCATGAGATTGCCCCTACTATCCAATAGGCAATAATGGCATAATTGGGTCATGAGTTATGATTGAGGTCTGACTCATAGCCCCTAAGGACATAAGATTAATGAGGGATGACAAGATATTCGATTTCCATTGATTTCAGCATACGGCATAGAATCCTAATTGCACCCCCAAGGTATGATGACCACATAAGGGTAGATTGAAATGGATGATTGGTCAACAATTTGATGCATAAAGCTCAAAGCTTGCCAACATGCACAACCATAGCACCACTTTTATGCCTATTACTATAAGTGGTAGCATCCATGCACGCTGGTCTATAACCACCCAATCAATTATTCGATGAGCGAGCAGATGAAACAACGTATGAGGCCATGGCACAATTGCTTGGCATGGGAAAAGCACAAGCAATGCTCGTGAGACTGCCCCTGCCATCCAATAGGCTACAATGGCATGCATCCCTAATGCTTAGTCTGGCCAAGACTGTACACACAAACTCTGTTGTCACCATCCAAAAAAGACATTGGCTGATTCATAAACTTGTTCCTAGGGCCTTGGGTAGCATCAGCTGTATGCATAGGCTCGATTAGCCTAGGCATTTTTGTGATCGATAAAAAAAGACCATGATATTGCCAAATACCTGATAGACTAGGCTAGACCAAGCCTGCAACCGTAGCTTCTGCTTGCACTAACCCAAAGTGCCATTACCTAATTCAAAGCTTGGTTTGGGGTTTAAGGTAGCATCAACTATAGGCATAGGCTTGAGCTTGGCATAACCAAGCCTTTTTTACGTATGCATGCCAATCGATCAAGGCCATGGGTGCCTACGAGTCACCAAAGCAACCAGTCATCAGACAACATGGCCAAAAGGCATGCATGGCCTAGATTTTCCTCTAAGGATGTTGCCGTAAACATATATAATGATAGGCCCATCATGAACACCTAAAGAGCGTGAGAGATTTTATAGTTGTACTGGTAGTAAACACTAAAAGGTCTAAAATAGGGGTACTTTTTTCAAACAGGCATATCCTAAACCAAAGGTCTGTATGTGTCGATGGTGGTCAAGGCATGTGCCTTCACCAAGACCTAGCATATGCTAATGGTGTTTGAAGCAAGTGCCAGTAACAAGGGCCAACATGTGCCGATGGTGTTCGAGGTAACTGCCTACACTAAGGGCCATCTTCTACCAATGCCAATTAAGGCATGTGCTCACATTTAGTCCAGATTGTGCCAATGCTAATCAAGGTATATGCTTGCACCAAGGGTTGGCATGTGCTCACACCTAGAGCTAGCATGTGCCAATAGTGGTCAAGGCAATGCCCATACCAAAGGCCTCTAGCCAACTTTAGTGGAGCCATGCAATATAGGCCTCTAGCTAGTAGCTTAACTATTAGGAGAAGCTTAATCTCATGGTCCATTGATCTTCAAAGAGATAAGACCTTGGAAAATTGCTCTAGCATCACATTCTCAAACTTTTCTAATACTTTCTACACCCATCAAGTATCAATTCTAGCTTAATCCCATCATTGTAAATTTGTATGGCCACATAAAAGGGCTTCTCTCTCTTTACCTCTTTCTTGAATTGTATGCTGAAATCATTTTCTTCCCACTCTTCCCACTCTTAGGGAAGATCGTGACTAGCACAATATGCGACCACTCCTCAAAGAATAATAAAAAACTAGCAGTGGGGATTGAGATTGCTTGAGCCAATATCATAAAGTCCAATCCTAGGACAACATCAAAGTCATCTATGAGGATACTATGAAGTCTACATTTCCTTTTTATGGCCTTAACTTGGTCATCACACTCTTAGAGCTTCCACTAATTGCAAAGGTTGGTGAGTTAACCACTTTCATTTGCCAATAGTCTTTATTAACCTTGAAACCACACCTTTTATGCTTCCTCTGATGTGATAAAGGTATTAGTTGCACCCTTATCTATCATGGCCTTTGTGGTTTTACCATCGAGTACTAGGTCCACATACATCAGACCTCTCTCAAGTTTTTTTTTTATCATGTTTAGTTGGGTACAATGAGCACTAAGAAACCATATTGAGCCCATCCTTACAGGTTCCTCCTCAACTTTTTTGATAGTTTTAGGCACTTTGAAAGACTTTTGAAAAAGGATCTTAGAGTATTAAGGGCATCTCTATATGGGCATTTAGCCACCTAATGTGGCTTTTAGCATAGGAAGCAAGCTAGTGGTTGCTTCAACTTGAAATTCAATGAATTGTTTACCTTGGGTTGGGTATTGTCTCGACTAGGAGGCCTCTTATCTGATCCCCCATAGAAGGGTTAGTCCATTTTGGCCATCTTTCCCTGATTTCCAAAGTTAGAGTTACTACCACCTGATGGAAGGTTCATTCATTTTTAGTGGCAGCCATCACTATGGCCACATCTTGCACCTTTTGTGTTTGCAATTCTATCTTGGCCTAAGGTTTAAGGTCTTCAAGGAAATAAAACATCTTGTCTTTTTTAGAGATGTCTTTAATGTCCAACATTAGGGTAGGAAAGCTCCTCACAAACTCTTGTACCATTCTATTTGCACAAATTCTTAAAGCTTCATTTGGGCTATATACTTCACATTCTCAAGAAAGAATTGGTTTTTCAACTCTTGCTTAAGATCCACCCAAGTTTTGATAGGGCATTCATCATTTACAAATTTTGAATGCCAACATAGCTTGGCATCCCTATCAAGGTACATGAAGCCATTGCAACCTTATCCTTCTTTGATTTTATGTGTACATTTCAAAATTATTTTTCTATGTCAAATAGGAAGTTTGCAAGCTCTTTGGCATCTCTTGGCCCCTTGTAACATTAAGGCTCCAACACTTTGGCCCTTAACCTAGCCATAGCCATTTGTAGCACACTCACTTGGGCCCTAAGCTTCTCAAATTCTCTCTAAAGGACACTCAAGGCATCTCTGGTCTCCTCACCCAATCTATGTAGAGTATTAGAGAACTTCCATTGGGATGTCTCAATCTACCTCAGTCAACCATAAGTTACCACATTAGGTTTAAAGGTAACCATTGTGGCTTTAAGCTCTTCAATCCTTTGTCAGTCATTAAATCCACCACTGGTAGCCATCTCTAGCACTTTTCAACAGTGCTCTAATACCACATGTCATAGACTAAGCTTTCTTTCAATGAAGCAATAGACCATACAACACTTGGATGGATGTTTCCACACAAGTCAACCAAGGATAGTTCAATATCCTAGCCAATGATATAGCCTAGTAATATGCCAACTGCTCACCCTCTTTAAAGAGCTTAAGAGATTTTATAGCTATGCTACCTAGAACCATTACAATGTTTGAAATGGGGACATTTTTCCTAGCACATGAAATCTAACCTCCTCTTTGGCACATCCTATGCTTGGTCATGGCCCTATATTTGGGTGGCTCATGACATCCTATGCCTAGTTATGGCCCTCTACAAGGTTGAATCATGATATACGAGCAGTGGTCAAGACTTTATAGGCTTAGGCACAGTGTTCAAGTTTGGCAAAAATGATCCAGGCCTATGTGCAGACGCTAGTGAGCACTAATATGAATTTACAAGCCATAAAAAAGGTATTGGCTTTGTAAAATTATGAAAATGCACTTGATCCCACCTATAGCTCAATCGTGGTGTACAATAAAGGGCTAGGATACCTATTCATGGTGCATGGCCTAGCATGTGCCAAAGGTGTTCAAGGGAACTACCGCATAAAGTGCCAGCATGTACCAATGGAGGGTCAAAGCATATGTCAAGACCAAGGGCCAACAGGTCTTGATGGTGGTTGAGGCATGTGCATGTGTCATAGTCTACACATTGGTCTAGGCCTAGGGGTTCTCTTCGAGTTAAAGAGCCATTCTAGTTCTAGTAGGACAAGGTCCAACAGCTATTGAACCAGGCCTTAAGGCCTACTAGAGGCTCAAGTCATGGGGAACTAGCCCAAAATAGTGGTATGGGTAGCAATCAAGACTCCAAAGGTTCTGGCACATTATTCATGTTTAGTAGAATTGAGCCAGGCCCAAGTTTGAGCACTGGTGAGCACTTCTATGAATTTACAAACCATAAAAATGGCATTAGCATGGCAAAAATATAACCTAAACCCACCTACAGCCCGGGCCCAAGATACCTGTGGTAGTGCACAGCCTATCATATGCTGATGGTCATTGAAACATGTGCCAAGACCAAGGGCCAACATGTCGTAATGGTGCTCGAGGCATTTGCATGTGTCATGGTCCATAAGTTGGTCTAAGCCCTGAGGTTCTCTCTAACTTAATGAGTAGTTCCAGCTCTAGCAAGACAAGGTTTGACAACCAAAAAGACTAGGCCTTGAAGCCTAGTAGTGGCCCAAGTCATGGGAAACTAGCTTAGAACAATGGTATGGGTAGTGATCAAGACTCTAGAGGCTTAGGCATGGTGTTCATGTTTGGCATAATTGAGCCAAGCCTAGGTGCAGGTACTGATGAACTCTTATATTAATTTACAAGCCAGAAAAATAGCATTGGCATTGCAAAAATAAGAAGATGTGCATAAACCCACCCATTATCAAGTTATGGTAGACATGGTGTGTTGCCCGAGGCTGGGATACCCACATGTGATGCACGGCTCAACATGTGCCGATGGTGGTCCAAGTATATGCCAAGACCAAGGGCCAACATGTCTCGATGATGGTCGAGGCATGTGCATATGTCACAGTCTGCAAGCAGGTCTAGGCTTGAGGGTTTTTTCCAAGTTAAAAAATAGTTCTAGCTCTAGTGGCTTAAGGTCTAACAGCTATAAGGACTAGGCCTTGAGGCTTATTAGAGGCTTAGGTCTTAGGGGACTAGCCCAAAACAATGGTATGGGTAGTGATCAAGACTCCAAAGGCTCAGGCATGATGTTAAGGCTTGGCAGAATTGAGCCAGGACTATGTGTGGGCACTGGTGAAGGATGCGTGGGCACACAATCAGACCCAGGTGTTGGCACTAATGATCAAGGTGCAGGTGCATGGTCAAACCTAAATGTAGGCACTGATGACTAAGTGACGAGTGCACATTTAGAACCACATGTGTGCACACTTGAACATAGTCTTGGGAGGATCAAAGTTGTGGGCTTCTTGAAGGCCCAGTACTTTAGCATAATTTTTCACAAGCTAGAATTATGCTAAGCACTAGAGTTTTATAGGTTGAGTTTGGCAGATGAAATCAATTCCTTGTCCAAGGTCGCATAAAGTTTGACTTAAGACCAAAGCCAGTGACACATACACCAAGTGTCATTTGGTGCTGATGGTGATCGAGGGGTAGACAAGTGCCTTGGGTGAGAGGTTCATGGTACATATGCTGTACCAAATGCTAGCATCTACCAAAAAGGTGTCCGAGGCAACAATCCGTACCAAGGGCTTGCTTATGCTAATAGTGGTTGAGGCAAGTGCTGGCATTTGGTGATGGTGTCTAAGGCAACATCCCACATTAAGGGGCTAGCATCTACTGATGGTGTTCAAGGCAGCAATGGGCCAGCATTTGTTAATGGTGTTGGATGCAATTGCCTGCACCAACCAAGGGCCAGATGCTGTCGATGGTGTTTAAGGCAATAACCTGGACCAAGGGCTAGGGTGTGCCAATGGAGTTCAAGGCAAGTGCTCGCACCAAGGTAAGCCTGTCACTATAACAAATACCAAGGGCATTTAGTTATCATGTACTTAGATGCTTAAGGGAGGAATGTCATCACCTGACTAAATCAGATGCAATGGAGAACACCATTCATCCCTAACCTTAGAGGGGTATGGTGTAAAAAAATCAAGTGAGAGGACTTCAGTGAGTGTCATTGGGGGAGAGATGAATCAAAGTGACAAAGGGTTGAATCTCAATGGATTATGGTTGCAAGGCCACTTGGCTGCTTACAACACCCCATCACATATTTAAGTCATTTGCAAAGACCACACTTTCTGTTCTAGTTGAGCTCATCTTAGGGCACTTGCATTATCTTTTAACAAATGTGCCACCCTAGCCAAACTCCCCACCTGACAATGTCTTTTGCCCATATTGATCAATTAAGGCTGACCTTGGGTCCAAAAGAAAAGGTTGTGCCAAGCCTTCAATTCATGAAATATGTAAAATAATATTAAAAGTAGTTGAATTTCAATTTTTCCTAAAAGATCCCACTTGTACTACACCTCTTAAGTCATTCAGAAAGTCATATTAGAGTCAAGCTCAATATGGTCTTCTCTTCTAGTAGATTTTTCCAAGCCCATTCCCTTGGCTATGGCTTCACTAGATAGTAGACAGGGATAGTGGGAATCTTGTTAATCCATTCATGTATGTCACTAATTAGATGACAAGGCATTTGGCTACCTTAAAAGAGTCATAGTTACTCCCACCATTTAGCCACATTTGGTTGAATTTTTTTGCTTTAACGTTCATAGCATTAGGCAAAAATTACATTCTGTGAGCATCTACAGAGACCATCACAATGCTTTATTTTAATTAAACAGTTAGATTCCCCTTGTCTATACTAGCTCTGAATCGATTATTTGTCATTCGATAAGCAGCTCAAGTAGTGTACCAGTAGTCACTGGGTTCGAGACTAGGACCCCTATGCCTAGCCTTCAGACCTAATCTTTTTCCCAAGGTTATGAATCCATTTTGCTGACTTCCCTTGCCTACATTATTCTAACTACCAAAGGTTGTTCACCTTGGAGACCTAATACTGTTATGAGTATGATAGGGCATGAATGGCACTTACTCTTTTGAATTTTCATGGGCCACCAATGGTGTACTGGACATCGCATGATGTGCAGTGCTCTTCTAGCTACTAGACCTTATCTTTGGTTGAGCTATTTTTAGGGTGGGTAGGTCATTAAATAAAAAAGATAACTCTTATCGAGGCCTCTACCAACATCTTCAAACTTTTTAACATTATTGTAAGCCATTGTGTCCCAATTCAAGAATTTTAACCTAATTCCCTTTCGAAGCTCGCACTGAACACGCTATCAAATGGGCTTCCCCCATCTCTTAGGTTTGACTAACCCATGTACAAGTGTCGTTCACTTGGAACCTTTCCCTTTTTTAGCCTTCAAAGTTCTCATTTGAATATTCACTACTACCACCAAGATCTGCACTGATGGCCACTCCATCTACACTTACACCTTGGGTTTTGTGATAGTTCTACTGTCTTAATCAACCAACACCCTTTGCAGGTTCTAGGTTGGCATGCAATTAGGCACCATAACCTGGATTTCGATTCATCCTGCATCGACAATTTTGCTTACCAAAATTGGCTCCCTTTGAGCTCTCAATTTCATGGCATGGCTCAACGAAGCAGCCGTGCTATTTTACCTATTTAAAGTTTAAGAATATGTCAAGGGCATTATGCACCCGATGCCTCTAATCATTGGCTTTTCCCAATAGAATTCACTAAGGGCTCTAGCTATCTTGAAGGAAACTTTGGAGGGAAACAACTACTAGACAATTCGATTAGTCTTTTGTCCTTATACTCAAGTTAGGTGAACAATTGACACGTTAATATCACTATAGGCCTCCATTAGAGTTTTCTTTGGCTTTGCCTTGCTTAAGCATAGTTCACCTTCTTTTGGGTCCTAACAGGCATGTTCACACTCAAACCTTTCTCTGAAGATCAAGGTCAATTGGTAATGCACCCATAAGGGATCTTGCCAATCAACTTCCTTTGCCTTATAGGTTTTCTAGCCCATTGACTCACACACATATCAGACTTTTTAGCTTGTGTTTCAAGATGGGCCAGATAGGGAGCTCATAGGCCAATGTCAAGAGCACATAGGTGATGAGCTATGTCAAGATAGTGCATGCTACATTCCATGATCGTAGTGACAATGTCTTTGTGGGCATATCAAAACTCTGAGCTTAGGCCACCATCGTGACTTGCATTAGTCCACACTTAGAGCCAATCAGTGGACCAACTCTTACCTTTCTACATCCAATTGGAGTGTATCACTAGTTCCCATCCATTTCCCTTTTAACAATTTCAAGCACTCTTTGACTCTTTTTCCAAAGTCCTTTTCATCTTTCCCTAATGGTACTTGTTTGCTATCGATCTCTCACCAATATTTAGCCTTGGATAAAATTTATTGCCTGATTAAGGTTGTAGTCCTAAATAACCCAACTCATTGACAGTGCCTTGTGGTGCAATAAGGTCTAGGCACAACGAGGCTCTCACCCTCTCTGACATCCATTTCCAAGGGAGTTAGGCCTAGTCCACTGGTGAGGATGGTTCTCTAGACTACAATTCGGATGTCGTGAGTGCCTAATTCTTAAGCTGGTCTCTTTCTGATTTGGTCGTCGTTTTTAGGAAAATCTTGGTAAATTTCTTTTCCTCTACTTATTGATATGCTTAAACTTACTGTGTAATCTTGCTTGACTTAGGGTCACAATACAAGCATTGATCGAGAGATGTAGGTGGTCTAATGGGGTCAAATGGACAACAAGCACATGTCACTAGAGACGAGGCACCTCAAGAGCTTTACCATCGATGGTCACAGTGCTATCATTGTCGGGGACTTACTTTTGGGCCAACTATCACCGATGAGATCACGAAAGGTTATTTTTCACCCCTCTGACTGAAGCCCAATGGGTGAGGGGTTGGAAAGGGAGACGATGCATGACACCCAGGTAAACATGCTTTTAGCCTAATGGCTTGGGTGCAACTTGTGTTCAAAGACTTGATGGTTTACAAGATTCTGTAATTAACATCGAGTATCACATTTTGTTACATTTTTCATCAATGCAAAAGCTAAGATATCCATTGCTAAGAGTCATTTTGGTTTTTTAGGACAAAAGGAGTCACGGTGTCACCTACATACACACTATGAATAGGATGTTGATGGCATATGCTCTCTTTTTTGTTTCAATTTCATGGTGCGATTCGTGCTAAAGGTTTGTTATTTAGCTACAAGTGATGATACTGATCATTTCACCTATTTGAGAGGCTAAACAAATCAATCGTCATGCACGCCCAGGGTCAGAAGGGGCTTAAGGCACAAAGGCACCCTTGCCCCCTTAGTGTTTTGTTAATGCATTTGTGGGTTGTTCATTGAGCAAGTTTATACAATGATCTTTCCATAGGTTCACCTAAAGAAACCTTGTTATGACTTTTCCTTCCTCTAAATGATAAGGTTTAGTAGATTTCTTATAACATTATGAGCAATGAACCATCCACATAGCCATGATCCAAACACTTCACTGAACCATTCAATTAGTAAGAGTGATGGGTGATGTGTACAAAGGGTAAGGACATAGTCAACGTGAGCTAATGACTCACACTTACTAGGAATTCCTTGTTCAAGACCAACAATTACAATGATCTATCCCCATCATGATAATATTTCAAAGATTACCTCTCATTGAATACATTAGTCTAGCGTGAATGCAGCCCAAAACATCTAAGGGCAACACAAACCTATTATTGCCTCAAACTTCCTTGGCCTAAGTGGCCATAGTCATTCTAAGAAGCTATCCACAAAGGATCACCTTTATGTAGCTAGTTAGCAAGTTGAGGTCTCGTTCTTTAATGGAATTAACAAGACAAATCACTCTACCAACTAAGAATGGCCATGCAACACCACCCATAAAATTAAGAAAGATCTTTTGATCTATCAATCCTTGCTATGTATGGACCTAGTAAGTTTTTTTATGTTGAGTCAAATTAAGCTACAAGCTCCACTCTTAGTGGTGCCCTTCCATCAATTCCTTTAAGTTTTAGCCTTGCGAACATACTCCCTTCAAAACCCAAAGACTTTGATTTCTCATAAGGTGTCGGTAGAGTCCTAAAAGTAACATCCATCGATCCATAGTCAACATCATTTATGGTTGACACTAGGATGGTATTTGATCATCTTTAAGCTCCCAACTTTCATTCTTGATTAATGAAGACATCATTGGTAAATGCTTTCATAGTTGTTCGTCTTTCATAAATCCAAGAATTTCACCTCTGATTGTGAAATATGAATGCCCCTGACTGTCCCTATTAATCATTACTCTGATGTCAAAGGCCAACACAATAGGATTGAAATCCTATGATGTTACCTTATGCTAATGTATACAAGTGTAGGCTTACTTGAGCACTTTGATTTTTTCAAAGTAACAGTGCCATAGGAATGACCCGGTCAAATAAGGCCAAGATCACATTATTGATAATAGGGATGAGTAAATCGTTGCTCATCGTGAGGTAAGCTAGATGACCTAACCCTAGTTTAGCTATAAGCTTTTTAACTACAACAACTTAAATATATACTATTGGAGCTAGAATTACCATAGCTGCTGGCATTAGACTTACCTTCCAATAGATCCTCACTAAGGAATTTAGATTATACTCATTTTAATTGCCAAACTCATAGAGCCCAATATTGTTCTTTATTGTTTTTACCTCCCTATTTTTTAACACTTTGCCATAACATTTAATTGGTAGGAGCAACAAGTGATGTGTACAAAGGGTAGGGATGTAGTCAATGCAAGGTGATGACTCATGATCACTAGGAATTCCCCATTGAAGACCAACATTTACAATGATCTATCCCCATCATGATTAAATTTCAAGGATTACCTAGCTTGTTGGCCAATGCTATGGACTCGTTGGTGTAGCACACATGTGGCTTGGAACATCTAAGGGCATTGTAGACTATTATTGCCTCAAACTTCCTTGGCCTAAGTGACCATAGTCCCTCTAAGAAGCTAACCATGAAGGATCACCTCTATGTAGCTAGTTAGCAAGCTGTGATCTCGTTTGTTAATGGAATTAACTAGACAAATTGCTCTATGAACTAAGAATGGCCATGCACCACCACCAATAGAGTCAAGAAAGAGCTCTTAATCCATCAATCCTTAGTATGTCTAGACCTAGTAAGTTTCCCTATATTAAACTGTAGGCTCCACTCTTGGTGGTGTCCTTTCATTAATCACTTTAAGTTTCAAACTCACAACCATACTCTCTTTAGATCCCAAAGAGTTTGATTCTTATAAAGTGCTGGCATAGTCCCAAAAGTAATATTTGCCAATCCCTAGTTAACATCATTTATGGTTGAGATTAGGATAGTAGCTGATCATCTTTAAGCACCTAACTTTCGTTCTTGATTGTTGAAAACATTTTTGGTAAATGCTTTCATAGTTGTTATCTTTCTTAAATTCAATAATTTCACCTCTGACTATGAAATATGAATGCCCTTGATTATCTTTATTAATCATTACTCCGATCCTGAAGGTTAACACAATAGGATAAAAATCCTATGATGTTATCCCATGCTAATGTATACAAGTGTAGGCCTACTTTGAGAACTCTAATTTCTTCAAAGTAATAGTGCCAGATGAATAACTTTACCAAATAAGGTTAGGAGTGCATCACCGATAGTAGGGACAAGTATATCAATGCTCACTGTGAGGCAGACCAAATGACCTAACCTTAGTTTTAACTACTAGCTTTTTAACTGCAACAACTTAAATAAATGCTATTGGAGATAGAATTACTGTAGCTACTAGCTCCAGACTTGCCCTCTAATTGATCATCGTTAAGGGATTTAGATTGTACTCATTCTAGTTACTAGACTCATAAATCCTAATATTGTTATTTATTTTCACTACCTCTCCATGTTAGGATTAGGTAATTTATGCACTTGTTGCCTTTTTAGATGTGGTAGCCATTTCTTAGGCTCCCTCTCTAGAATTGAACCCTAATTCTCTATCACCCATCACCACCATAGTAGGCCACTATCCTACCATTGAAAGTTGATAGGGCAAAATTTTGAATGATGCATCATTGGCATAAAGGCTATGCGATTTGTCAAGTTATCATGAATTATCAAAGCAATAGGCAAAGCCCGCTTCGACCTTTTTTCTAATAAATGCATCCTTTTCAAAAGTTAAGGTTTGTTGCACATATTAGCACTAGAATTACTATGCTTATCCGAGTAATAGATACCATCAAACAAACTATAATTGATTTAATAAACCATTCACAATTACACAATCTGAATTAGTTAATAGTTTCACATGCATGGCTTAATCTTTGAGATAAGCATATTACTACTAGCCAAATCAACTAGGTAGCATTCTTTCAAGATGTTGGCACTGCATGGGCCTCAACACACCAATTTAGTAGTGGAAATAGCCAACATAGAGCATAAGCATCATGCATGTCGAGCACGTAAAATGCATAGCATCGAATGAATAGAGGCCAAGAGCTTGTGCCCACAAAACGTTACATATCTAAGAGCACAATTGAACACCAGTGCACCAATGTGGCCACGAAGGTTTATGATGCACGCTTAGGACATAGGGCATAATTAAGGTTTGACCCATAACCCTTAAGGACACAAGATGGATGTAGGATTGAAAGATGTCATGTTTTTATTGATTTAGGTATGTAGCACAAGATCCTAATTGTGCCCCCAAGGTATGATGACCACATGGTGGAAGATTGAAGAGGATGATAGGTCAACAGTTTTATGCATTGAGCATGAAGCATGCCTACACATACAACCATAGTAGCACTCATATGCCCATTATGTACAAGTGGCAACATCCATGCACATCAATCCAAAACTTCTTTTAAAAAAATTTTCAAAAAATCTTGAACTATGAAAAATTCTAAAAATCATGAAAAATAAAAAGCAAGTCATCATGCCATGAAACTGCACAAGAAGGCTTGGGGGACAGTTATATGAATTTACAAGCCATAAAAATGGCATTGGCATAGCAAAAATATGAAGATGCACATGAACCCACCTATTGCTCGGTCGTGCAAAAGTGCATAACCTAAGACCAGGGTACCCATGGATGGTGCATGGCTCAACATATGCAGTTAGTGCTCGAGGGAACTATCCATACCAGGGGCTAGCATGTGTCAATTATGGTCGAAGCATGTGTCAGGACCAAGGGCCAACATGTCCTAATGACAGTCAAGGCATGTGCATGTGTCATGGTCCATATACTAGTCTAGGTGTAGAGGTTCTTTTCAAGTCGAGGAGTAGTTCTAGCTCTAGCAAAACAGGGTCTGACAACCAAGGATACTAGGCTTGGAGGCATACTAGAGGTCCAAGTCATGAGTAACTAGCCAAGAATAATGGTACAAGCAGTGATCAAGACTCTAGTGGCTCAAACCCAGTGTTTAGGTTTGATAGAATTAAGCCAAGCCTAGGTATGAGTGCTAGTGAGCGTTATATGAATTTACAAGCCATAAAAATGGCATTGGCATGGTAGAAATATGAAGATGTGCTTGAACTCACCTACCACCCAGTCATTGTGTGCATGGTGCATGGCTCAGGCCTAGGATAACTGCGCTTGGTGCATGACCTAGCATGTACTGATGGTGTTCGGTGGAACTGCCTGCACAAAGGGCCAACATGTATGGATGGTGGTTAAAGCATATGCCAAGACCAAGGGCCAACATCTCCTGATGGTTTTTTAGGTATGTCCATGTGCTATGGACAACAAGTTGTCTAAGCCTAGGGCTCTTTTAAGTTGAAGATCAGTTCTAGTTCTAGCAGGATAGAGTCGATAGCCAAAGGGATTAAGACTTAAGGCATACTAAAGGTCTAAGTCATAAGAAACTAGCCCAAAATAGTAGCATGGGTAGTGATCAAGACTTCAGTATCTCAAGCATAATGTTTAAGTTTAATAGAATTAAGCCAAGCCTAGATGCGGGCGCTAGTGAGCATTATATAAATTTACAAGCTATAAAAATGGCATTAGCATGGCAGAAATATAAAGATGTGCCTGAACCTACCTACTGTCTAGTCTAGGTGCACACAGTGCGTAGTCCGAGCCCAAGATACCCATTCTTGGTATGCAGCCCAGCATATTGTTGATGATGTTTGAAGAAACTACCCACATAAAGGGCTAGCATGTGCCAATGGTAGTCAAACCTTGTGCGGAGACCAAGGCCAACATGTCTCAATAGTGGTCGAGGCATGTGCATGAGTCATAGTCCACAAACTAGTCTATGCCCAAAGGTTCTCTTTGAGTCAAAGAGCAGTTCTAGTTTAAGTGGAAAAAGGTTTGATTGCTAGAGGGACTAGGTCTTGAGGCCTAATGGAGGCCCAGGTCATGGGGAACTAGCCTGAAACCATCGTATGGGCAGTGATCAAGACTTCAGAGGCTCAGGCACAGTGTTCAACTTTGGCAGAATTGAACTAGGCCCAAGTGCGGGCATTGGTAAGCATTTATGTGAATTTATAGGCTATAAAAATGGCATTGCCATGGCAGGAATATGATGTGCCTAAACCCACCTACTACCCAATCACGTATGGTGTGTAGCCTAGCAAATATCAATGATGATTGATGTAACTACCTGGACGAAGGGTAAACATGTGCCGATGGTGGTTGAAGTATGTGCTGAGACTAAGGGCCAACATGTCCTGATGGTTGTTAAGGATGGGCTTACATTAGAGTCTGCAAGCTAGTCCAAGCCTTAGGGTTCTCTCTGAGTCAAGAAACAGTTCTAGTTCTAGTAGGATAGGGCTTGAATGGCAAGGGGACTAGGCCTTAAGGCCTACTTGAGGCCCAAGCTATGGGGAACTAGCCCAAAATAATGGTATGAGCAGTGAACAAAACTCCAGAGGCTTAGGTATGGCATTTAGGTTTGGCAAAATTGAGCTAGGACTAAGTGCTGGCACTAGTGAGGCCTTATATGAATTTACAAGCCATAAAAATGGCATTGACATGGCAAAAATATGAAGATGTGCCTAAACCCACCTATTACCTAGTCATGGTGTGCATGGTGCATGGCCCAAGCCTAGGATACCCATGCTTGGTGTATGACCTAGCATATGCCAACGGTGGTTGAAACATGTGCTAAGACTAAGGGGCAACATGTTTCAATGGCATTCGAGGCATGTGCATGTTCCATGGTTAACAAATTGGTCTAGGCCTATAGGTTTTTTTTGAGTGAAAAGAGCTATTCCAGTTCAAGTAGGACATAGTTTGATAGCTTAAGAGACCATGCCTTGAGGCATATTAGAGGTCCAGGTCATAGGGAACTAGCCTAAAATAGTGGTATAGGAAATGATCAAGACTTCAGCGACTCAGGCACGATGTTTAGGTTTGGCAAAATTGAGCCAAACCTAGGTGCGGGCACTGGTGAGCATTATATGAATTTACAAGCCATAAAAATGGCATTGGCAAAGTAGAAATATGAGGATGTGCCTGAACCTACCTCCTGCTTGATCATGGTATGCATAATACATGGTTCAAACCTAAGATACCTATGCTTGGTGCACATTTTAGCATGTGCCAATGGTGTTCAAGGGTGCTACCCACACAAAGGGCCAGCATGTGCCAATGGTGTTCAAGGGTGGTCGAATCATGTGTGAAGACCATGGTTCAACATGTCCCAATGGTGGTCAAGGCATATACATGTGTTACCCGCAAGCTAGTCTAAGCTTAAGGGTCTTTTCTAAGTCAAGGAATAGTATTAGTTCTAGTAGGAAATGGTTTGATTGCCAGGTGGACCAGGCTTTGAGGCCTACTAGAGGCCCAGGCCATAGGGAATTAGCCCAGAATAGTGGTATGGGTAGTGATCAAAACTTAAGAGGGTTAAGCACGATGTTCAGGTTTAGTAGAATTGAGCCAGGCTAGGTGTAGGCCCTAGTGAGTGCTTATGTGAATTTATAAAACATAAAAATGGCATTCACATTGCAAAAATATGAATATGGGGCTAAACCCACCTATTGCCTAATCATGGTGTGCATTGTACGCAGCCCAAGGCCAGGATACTCGTGTGTGGTGCATGGCCTGGCATGTGTTGATGGTGTTTAAGGAAGCTACCCACACAAAGGGCTAGCATGTGCTGATGGTGGTTGAAGCATGTATAGAGACCAAGGGCTAACATGTCTTGATGGTGATTGAGGTATGTGCTTGTGTCATAATTTGCAAGTTGGTCCAAGCCCATTAGTTTAATTTGAGTCAAGGAGCAATTCCTATTCTAGCAAGAAAGGGTTCGATTGCCACGGGGACTAGGCCTTGAGGCCTATTAGATGCCTAGGTCATAAGGCACTAGCCTAAAACAATGGTATGGGCAGTGATCAAGACTTCAGAGGCTTAGGCACAATGTTCAAGTTCAGTGGAATTAAGCTAAGCCCAAGTATGGGTGCTAGTGAGCACTTAGATGAATTGACAAGCCATAAAAATGGCATTGGCATGGAAGAAAAAATAAGATGTGCTAGAACCCTCCTACTTTTCAATCATGGTGTACAAGGTGAGCAGCCTGAGCCTAGGATACCTACACATGGTGTGCATCTCGACATGTGCCAATGGTGTTCGAGGGAACTACCCACATAAAGGACCAACATGTGTCGATGGTGGTCAAAGCATGTGCCAAGACTAAGGCCAACATGTCCCAAAGGTGGTCGAGACATGTGCATGTGTCACAGTCTACTAGCTGGTCCAAGCCTAGGGGTTTTCTCTAGGTCAGAGAGCATTCTAGTAAGACATGGTCCAACAACAAAAGGGATCAGACCTTAAGGCCTGCTAGAGGCCCAGGTCATGGGGAACTAGCCTAAAACAATGGTACAGGTAGTGATCGAGACACCAAAGTCTTAGGCATATTGTTTAGTTTTAACTAAATTAAGCCAGGCCTAGGTGCAAGTGCTAGTGAGTGCTTATATGAATTTAAAAGCCATAAAAATGGCATTGGCATAATAGATGTGCCTGAACCCACCTACTACTAGATCATGGGGTGCATGGTGTCCAACCCAACATGTGTTGATGGTGTTTAAGGTAACTACTCACACAAAGGGCTAGCAAGTGTCCCTATGATGGGTCGACAATTAAGTGATGGGCACATGTGTCACTTCCAGCTCAAATTTTGACTTAGAGTCATTCAATTATAATCCAATGCATGGTAGCTTTGTGCCACTAGCTCTTTAACCAAGCACAATGACCAATTGTGTAAATCAACGGTTCTTTTCATACTAGGTTGAATTACTAGTGCGATGCTGCCATTAGTAGGGTAAAATTAACTTGCCTCATGATAGTCTGAACCCAGCATTCCCTAGTGGTGGGTGAACAATCCAACACTTGGTGAATTTTGCTTTACAATGATAGGAATAGCTGACATCAAAGGATCAAAAAGCAATATCGTTATAAATGCTTAGCTGCCACAAACTAGTTGTACCTATGGTAACTTTTTTTACACCTCTAGCTTCAAATTCTGAAGGTCTAAAGGATCTATAATCCATGCTTTCATGGTTCATTTTGTACTAGAAATTAAAATCAAATGAGCCTTTATCCTTTTGTTCCATGTGAGATTTTTGTTCTTGTTGAGCTCATCTTGGGACACTTGTGTTATCTTTTAATAGATGTGCTACCCTAGCCAAAATCCCCACTTGACAATGTCTTATGCCTAGATTGATTGATTGGCTATGGTTTTGATGGATAGTAGACAGGGATAGTGGGAATCTCATTAATCCATTCATCTAAAACACTAATTAGATGATGAGACATTTGGCTACATTAAAAGGGTCATAGTTACTCTTGTCATTTACTCATGCTTGTTTGAATTTCTTCACTTTGACATTTAGAACACTGGGTAGAAATCACATTACATGAGCATATGCAGAAACCATTGCATTGATTTGTTTTAATTAAATAGTTTGATTCCCTTTGTCTATACCAATTCTAATTTGACTGCTCTCGCCTAGAAAAGGCCCCCGAGAGAGCAATTCTCAGTCCCTTTGACCAGCACATGTCAACCTACTCTCACCATAAGAGTAGATTGAGCAATGTATCAATAGTTGATGAGTTTTAGATTGGGACCCTCATGCCCAACCCTTAGAGCCAGCCTTTTTCGCAAGGTTATGGATCTATTTTGTGACTTCCCTTACCTATATTGTTCCATCGACTAGAAGCTATTCACCTTAGAGACCTGATGTAGTTATAAGTACGACTAGGCATGGATGGTACTTGGTCCTGTAGGTGTTCAAGGGCCACCAAGGGCACACTTGACACTATAAGATGTGTGGTGCTCTTTTGGTTGTTGGACCCTACCTCTAACTAAGCCATTTTCAGGGTAGGCAAGCCATTAAACAAAAAAGATAACAATTCTTAAGGCCCCCATCGACCTCTCAAAACTCCCTAATGTTGTCATTAGCTACTACATCCTGATTAAGGAATTTTAACCTAAATCCCTTTTGAAACTCATGCTAGACATGCTATTAAATGAGCTTTCCTTTTCTCTTAGGATCGACTAACCCATGTGCAAGTGCCATTCACATGGAACCTTTCTCCTCTTCGGCCTTCAAAGTTCTCATTTGAATATTGGCTACTACCACCAAGATCTGCATCGATGGTCACTCCATCTAGGTTCACACCCTAGGTTTTGTGGCAACTGCTATGTCCTCTTACTCATCGAGGCTTGGCCCTTGCCCCAATAGTTGGGTATAGGTTGCGTGCTTAAGTGCCATCCATTTTTTGGGTTAGTTAAATCAGCAGGTGACTTGTTTCACATTCCTTAGTGGATTTTCACTTCCATGACCACCATCCTACTGTCTTAATCTACCAACACCCCTTATGGGTTCTAGGTTAGAGCATAATTGGGCACCATAACTTGGCTTCCAGTTCATCTCGTATCACCAATTTTGCTTACCAAAAATGGCCTACTTAGAGCTCTCGATTCTATGGCACGGCTAAATGAAGCAACCACGCTGTCATGAGCCAACGTTGTATAAGGCCATGACCAAGCATAGGATGTCATGAGCCACCCATGTATAAGGCCATGATTAGGTAGAGGTGCCAAGGTGGAAGGTAAATCTCATAGGCTAGGAAAAAGTGTCCCTATTTCAAACTTTGTAATGGTTCATGGTAGCATAGGTGTAAAATCTCTTTAGCTCTTTAGAGGGGTAAGCAATCAACGTATTGTTAGGCTATCTCACTAGTAAGGTATGTGCTAGACCACCTATTTAGGGCTACCCCTCTAAACTCGACGATAGTGGGAAGACTCAATGCTTTTTTTGTACTTATTGTACTATTCTTGATATTAATAAAACATTTTTTTCTTATGAGAACATTGAGGGTTACCTTGGTGTGCTCCCATTATACACCGATATATTGTTGTGTAATCTTGAGATTAACTTATGGTTTGTTGGTTGCCTATTCATATATCAAACTATCCTTGGCTAACTTATGTGGAAGTATCCATCCAAGTGCCACATAGTCTATTGCTTCATTGAGAGAAAGCTTAGCCTATGACATGTGGTATTAGAGCACAATTGAGAAGTGCTAGAGAATTGATAAAATGGCTACGAGTGGTGGATTTAATGATCAACAAAGGATTAAGGAGCTTGAGGCCCTTGTGGCTACCCCAAAAGCTCATATGGTAACTCATAATCCACTGAAAGGGATCAAGATATCCTAGTGGGAGTTGTCTAATACTCTACATAGCTTGGGTGAGAGACCAAAGATGCCTTGAGTGTCCTCTAGAAAGAGTTTGAGGAGCTTAGGGCCCAAGTGAGTATGCTACAAATGGCTATGGCCAGGTTAAGTTTTAGCTCGTAGAGAAAGGGAAAAGGGCCAAAGTGCCAGAGCCTTGATGTAATAAGGGGGCAAAAGATGTTAAAGAGCTTGAGAACTTCTTGTTTGACATAGAACAATTCTTTTAAGCTGTGCACACATAATTAGAGGAGGATAAGGTTGCAATGGCTTCAATATACCTTACCATGGATGCCAAGCTATAGTGGTGTTCAAAATTTGTAAGTAATGAATGACTTATTAAAACTTGGGCAAATCTTAAGCAAGAATTGAAAAATGAGTTCTTCTTTGAGAATGTGGAGTATATGGCCCGAATGATGCTTCCAAAATTAGTGTAAACAAGAATAATGTGAGAGTTTGTAAGGAGCTTCTCTACCTTGATGTTGGACATTAGAGACAAGTCTAAAAAATACAAGATGTTCTAATTCCTTGAGGCCCTCAAACCTTGGGCTAGGATGGGATTACAAAGATAAAAGGTGCAAGATGTGGCAATGACCATGGCTGTCACCAAACGTCTTAATGACTATAACAATGCCCCCTCAAAATGAAAAAACCCTCTATTAGGTGGCAATAACTCCAACTTTAGAAATGGTAGAAAGATGGTCAAAGTAGATAGACCCTTCAATGAAGGATTAGATAAGATGCCTTCTAGTTGAGACAATACCCAACCTAAGGCGAACAATATATCGAATTTCAATCTAAAGCAACTGCTAGCTTGTTTCTTATGCAATGGGTCACATCAGGTGGCCAAATGCCCACGTAGAAGTGCCTTTAATGCTTTGAGAGCCTCCTTTCAATAGTCATTCAAAGTAGTCAAAACTATTGAAAAAGTTAAATAAGAGCCATCATGGATGGGCTCAATATGGTTCCTTAATGACTTTTATACCCAACTAAACATGATAAAGAAAGAATCTGTGAGAGGTTTGATGTATGTGGACCTAGTACTCAATGGTAAAACCACAAAAGCCATGGTAGATATAGGTGCAATTGATACCTTCATCACACCAGAGAAAGCAAAAAGGTGTGGTCTCTAGGTTAATAAACATTGTGGGCAAATGAAAGTGGTTAACTCATCAGCCTTTGTGATTAGTGGAAGCTCCAAGAGTGTGATGACCAAGTTAGGGCCATGGGATGGAAATGTAGACTTCATGATTTCCTTCATGGATGACTTTGATGTTGTCTTAGAATTGGGCTTCATGATGTTAGCTTAGGGAATCCCAATCTCTACTACTAGTTGTTGATTATTTTTAGGGGAAAGCTTATGTGTTGTGTTAACCACAATCCTCCACAAGAGTAGGAAGAAAATGATTTCAACATTACAATTCAAAAAATGAGTAAAGAGAAGGGAGCCTTCTTATGTGGCTATGCCAATTTACAAAGATGGGATTAATGAGAGTTTGTGGTTATGTATAGACTATAGGGCATTGAACAATGTCACTATGAGAAACAAATATCCTATTCCTCTTATTGCAGATTTGTTTGATCAACTAAGCTAGGCCAAGTGCTTCTCCAAATTAGACTTAAGATCTGGCTATCATCAAGTTAGAATTGCTAAAAGAGGTAAGCCAAAAACCGCTTGTGTAACGTAGTATGGTGCATTTGAATTTCTTGTTATGCTTTTTGGATTGACTAATGCCCCTGCCATGTTTTGTACCTTGATGAATCAAGTGTTTCATGACTATCTTAACAAGTTTGTGGTCATCTATTTAGATGACATACTGGTCTATAGTTCTACCTTGGAAGAGCACCAAGAGCACCCACATCTTATGTTTCAAATACTACAAGACCATCAGTTGTATGTTAAAAGATAAAAAAGTGCATTAACTCAAACATGAATTCACTACTTAGGCTATAATGTTGAACAAGGCCACATTCAAATGGACATAGAAAAAGTTAAGGCTATCAAGGATTGGGCAACACCAAAGAATGTTAGGTGAACTCCACTCATTTTTAGGGTTAGTCAACTATTATAGGAGATTTATGGAAGGATACTCTCATAGAATCATGGCTCTCATGGAGCTATTGAAAAATGAGCATAAATGGTGTTGGACAAGTGAATGTCAAGGGGCTTTTGAGGGCTTGAAGCTTACATTAAAAAGCCTTTTGAAGTTCAAACAAATGCATCTAATTTCGCTATTGGGGGAGTGCTTTTACAAGAATGGCACCTTATAGCATTTGAAAATCAAAAGTTAAGCGAAGCTAAAAAGTAATATATGGCTCAAAAGAAGGAACTTCTAATGGTAATCAATTGTTTGAAACCATGGCGACATTATTTGTTAGGTTCACAATTTGTAGTTAAGATAGACAATACAATGGTTAGTCATTTTCTCACCCAACTGAGGCTCATGGCTAAGCAAGCTAGATGGTAGAGTTTCTAGCCAAATTTGAATTTTTTTTTTAGCACACAACTAGAATAACCAATCAAGTGGTAGACACACTGAATAAATAGGCAAAGCTAGTTACCCTTAGGAGAATTGCCCTGATGGTAGCTAGTAAAGTCACAACAGATATTCGTAAGCTAATTGAAGATAATTTGAAGAAAGACCCACAGGCCAGTGCCATATTGGAGCTAGTAAAAAAAGGCAAGTCCAAGTACTTTTGGCAAGAAAATGGGGTCTTATTGATAAAAGGTCCTTGGTTGTTTGTGCCAAAAGTAGGAGGTCTAAGATAGATGCTAAGGAATGCCATGATACACCATAGGCAGGTCATCTTGGTTGGTAATGTACTTTGGCTTTACTAAAACAAAGCTATTATTGGCCTCACATATGGCAAGATGTGATGGACTATACGAAGACTTGCCTCATTTGCCAATAAGATAAAGTTGGAAAGAAGAAATCGATAGGCATACTTGAACCATTACTTATGCCCACAAGACTTTAGGTAAGTTTTTCCCTTGACTTCATATTGGGCCTTCCTAAGGTTGGTGATCTTGTGTCTATTCTAGTAGTGATTGACCATTTCTTTAAATATGCTACATTGATTCTCGCCCAAAGTATAACATCATGGAAGATATGGCCTGAATAATATTTAAACATGTAATCAAGTATTATAGCCTCTCTTAAAACATTGTTAGTGACAGGGATCCAAGATTTGGGATCTAAGATTTACAAGGTCATTCTCGAGAGAATTTTTCAAGATCTTGGTATCTCAGCTCAACATCTTTTCAAGTTATCACTTGCAAGCTAATGGTCAAACTAAATGATTTAATAGGTTATTGGAGGAGTACTTAAGAACTTTGTTCAAGCTAATCAAAAAAATTAGCCTTTACTATTAGATGTAGCTCAGCTTTGTTTTAATTCCAACAAGTGTTCTTCCACAAACAAAAGTCCGTTTAAAGTGGTCACTGAACAACTACGAAGACCACTACATGCATCCCTTGAGCCATATCGAGGGAAGAATCCACGAGCTTTCAACCTTAGCAAAAAAATAATACAAAACATAGAAATTATGCAAGCAGACTTAGAGAAGGCATCGAACCACATGAAGAAATGGGCAGATAAGAGTCGAAAGGCATAGTAATTCAAAGTTGGTGATCTTGTTCTTGTCAGATTAGTGCCCAAACAAATCAGGTTCCTAAAGAAGTAGGATCATAGGTTGAAGCATAAGTATGAGGGTCTAATGAAGATCCTTTCCAAAGTTGGGAATGCCTCTTATAAAATCGACCCACCAAAATGGATGAAGGTGCACCCAGTGTTCCATGTGAACAACTTAAAGCCCTATTATGCAAACCCACATATACAAGTTAAGGTGAATCAACTAGAGTTGCCATTACTATGAAGCCACCATCAGAACATCAAGTTAAAGAGATTTTAGTTGACAAGGTATCTTAAGTATCTTGAAGAACAGTTCACGAATATTTAGTGGAGTGGAAGAGCTTAAGACTAGAATAAACTAGTTGGGAGAGAGATCATGTCCTCCAAGCATTTAAGCAAAAGATTGAAGAATTCTATGCCAACAAGTCAATGAGGTCATCGACAAAATAGGTGGGGGAGGATGTCATGAGCCAACCTTATATTGGGCCACAACCGAGCATAGGATGTAATGAGCCACCCATGTATAGGGCCATGACTAAGTAAAGGTGCCAAAAAGGATGGTTGATCTCATTGGCTTGGAGAAAGTGTCCCCATTTCAAACTTTGTAATGGTTCTTAGTAGCATTGGTATAAAATCTCTTAATCTCTTTTAAGGGGTTAAGCAATCAAAATATTATTGGGCTACCTCACTGACTAAGGTACATGTTAGACCACCCATCTAGGGCTGCCTCTCTAGCCCCGACGATGGTGGGAAGACTTAGTGCTCTTTTTATACTTGTTGTACTTTTTTTTATATTAATAAAATAATTTTTTTCTTATGGGAACATCAAAGGTTGCCTTGGTTTGCTCCTAATATGGCCCAATATATTGTTATATATTCTTGAGATTAATTTGTGGCTTGTTGGTTGCCTATTTAGATATCAAACTATCCTTGGCTACTTGTGGGGAAGCATCCATCCAAATACCACATGGTCTATTGCTTCATTAAGAGAAAGCTTAGCTAGTGATGCATGCCATCTTGCCTATTTAAAGTTTGAGAATAGATCGAGGGAGTTGTCCATCCAATGCCTCTAATTATTGGCTTTACCCTATAGAACATGCCAAGGGCTCTAACTATCCTAAAGGAAACTTCAGAGGGAACCAGCTATAAATGGTTCGGTTAGTCTTTCACTTATATACCCAAGTCATACAAATGATTTGCACATCATTATCATTGTAGGCCTCCATCAAAGTTTCATTTGGCTTTGCCTGTTTAGGCATAGTTCATAATCTTTTGGGTTCTAACAAGTAGCTCACACTCAAACCTTTCGTAAAAAAGTTCAAGGTTAGTCGATGGTGCACCCATGAGAGATCCCGCCAATCAACTTCCTTACATCTTATGGGTTTTTTTAGCTTATTGACTAGCACACATGTTAGACTCCTTGGTCTGTGTTTCAAAATGGGTCAAATGGTGAGACCACAGGCTAATGCCTAAAGCATGCCGATGTCAAGGCACACCAAGATGATGTGTGCTGCATTCCATGATCACGACAATAACAACTCTATAGGCATATCAAAAGCCTAGGCTTGGGCCACCATCATGACCCATGATGATCTATGCCTTAAGCTGATCAGCAAATCGGCTATCACTATTCCACATCTAATCAAGGTGCATTATCGACCCCCATTTACTTCCCTTTCGATAATTTTAAGCACTTTTTGACTCTTTATTCAAAGTCTTTTTCATCTTTCCCTTATGGTACTTGTTTGTTACCGATCTCTCACCCATATTTAGCCTTGGATAGAATTTACCCCTTGATTAGGGTTGCATTCCCAAACAACCCAACTCACATACAATGCCTAGTGCTATGAAAGGGTCTAGGCACAATAGGACTCTCACCCTTTTGGCACCTCTTTTTAAGGTACTTGGGCCCAGTCTACCATTGAAGACGTTTCTCCAGACTACAATTTGGACACTGAAGGTGTCTAATTCTCAAGCTAGGCTATTCTCGGTTTGCTCGCCACTACTAGAGGAATCTTGGTTAATTTCATTTCCTTCACTTATTGATATGCTTAAACTTAGTGGCTAATCTCGCCTAACCTAAGGTCATGATGCAATCATCAACCAAGTGATGCAGGGGATCTAATAGGGTTTAGGTGGATAACAAGTACATGTCATCAAAGATAAGGCACATTAGGGGCTTTACCACTGATGGTCACAGCGTTATCGTTGCCAGGGTCTCACTTTTGGGCCAACCATGACTGACAAGATCACAAAAGGCCATCTTCCATGCCCTTCACCTAGAGCTCGATGGGCAGGGGTTTAGAAGGGGTGGCAGTGCATGACACCCAGGTAAGTGTGCCCTCGGCCTAATGGCTTAGGGCATAACTTGCATTCAAAGACTTGATGGTTCACGAGATTTTGCAATCACACCAAGTATTGCATTTCACTACATTCTTCTTCAATGTAAGAGTTGAGATATCCATTATCGAGAGTCATTTTTATTTTTCATGGCAAAAGGAGTCATAATGTCGACTATGCACACATCACAAATAGGATGGTTATGGCACGTGCATTCTTTTTCATTTTGGTTCTTTGGCACAATTCACACTCAGTCGTAGGCAGCAACACCAATCATTTTGCCCCTTCGAGAGGTAGAATGAAGTGTCACACCCGCCTAAGGCTAAAAGGGGCTCAAGGTATGAAGGCACCCTCACCCTTTTGGTGTTTCGTTAATGTGTTCATGAGTCATTCGTTAAGTGGGTTTTAACAATGATCCTTTGGACAATGATCCTTTTGTATGTTCACCTACTGAAACCTTGTTACGACTTCTCCTTCCTTTAAATGATAACATTCAGTAGACTGCTCATGATGTCACAAGTAGTGAATTGTCCATGTCACCATGATTCAAACACTTTATCAAACCATTCAATTGGTAGGAGCAATGGGTGTTGTACAAAGGGTAGGGATGTACTCAACATAAGTTGATGACTTACTCTTACTAGGAATTCCTTGTTAAAGACCAACAATTACAATGATCTATCATCATCATGATGAAATTTCAAAGATTACCCAGGCTTGTCAGCCAAGGCTATAAACTCTTTGAATACATCAATGTAGCAAGTGGGTGGCCAAGAAGATCTAAGGGCATAACAGACCTATTATTGCCTCAAAATTCCTTGGCCTAAGTGGCCATAGTCCCTCTAAGAAGCTAGCCACAAAGGATCACCTCAATGTACCTAGTTAGCAGGCTAAGGTCTTATTCTTTAATGAAGTTAACTAGACAAATCACTTCACCAACTAAGAACGGCCATGCACCACCACCCATAGAATAAAAAAAAAGCTCTCAATCTATCAATCCTTACTATGTCTGGACCTAGTAAGTTTTCTTTTCTTAAGTTAAATTAAGCCACACGTTCTACTCTTGGTGATGCCCTTTTGTCAATTTCTTTAAGTTTCAACCTTGCGACCATACTCCCCCGAAACCCAAAGACTTTGATTTTTCACAAGGTGCTGGTGGAGTTCTAAAAGTAATATCCATCGATCCCTAGCCGACATCATTTATGGTTGAGACTAGGATGATATTTGATCATCTTTGAACCCTAACTTTCATTATTGATTAATGAAAACATCCTCGGCAAATGCTTTTGTAGTTGTTCATGTTTCATAAATCCAAAAATTTCACCTTTAACTATGAAATTTGAATGCCCCTAATTGTCTCTATTAGTCATTACTCTTATCTCGAAGGCTAACACATTAAGATTGAAATCCTATGATGTTATCCCATGCTAATATATACAAACACAAGCCTACTTTTAGCACTCTAATTTCTTCAAAGTAACAATGTTAGAGGAATTACTTGGCCAATTAAGGCTAGGAGTGCCTCACCAATAGTAGGGAAGAGTAGCTTAGTGCTCACTATGAGGTGGATCGAACAACCCAATCCTAGTTTCAACTATAAGCTTTTTAACTGTAACAACTTAAATATATGCTATTGGAGCTGGAATTACCACAGGCTAGCACTAGACTTACCTTCTAATGGATCCCCATTAAGGGATTTAGATTGTACTTATTCCAATTACCAAACTCATAAAGCTTGGTATTGTTATTTATTTTCACTACCTCCCTATGTTAGGATTGGGTAATTTATGCACCTACTGCCTTCCTTGGAAGTGGTAGACATTTCTCAGGCTCTCTTTTTGGAATCAATCCCTAATTCTCCATCACCTATCACCACCATAGTAGGCCATTATCCTACTATCAAAAGTTGATAGGGCAAAATTTTGAATGATGCGTCTCCGACATATAGGCTGTGTGATCTATCTAGTTATCATGAATCATCAGAGTAATGGGTAAAGCCTGTGTAGACCTTTTATCTAATGAATGCATCCCTTCCAAAAGTTAGGGTTTGTTGCACATATTAGCTCTTGAATTACTACAGTTATCCTAGTAGTAGATACCATCAAATAACATATAATTGATTTAATAAGCTATTCATAGTTCCACTGTCTAAATTAGTTTAAACTTACATAAACATGGCTTAATCTTTGAGACAAGCATATGACTACTTAGCAGGATCAACCAAGTAGCATTCCTTTAGGATGTTGGCACTGTATGGGCCTCAATGCACTAACTAACCAACAGAGATAGCCAACATAAAGCACAAGCATCATGCATGTCAAGCTCGTAAAATGCATAGCAATAAATGCGCAAGGGTCAAGAGCCTATACCCACAAAATATTCCACATCCAATAGCACAATCTAATACTAGTGCACCAATGTGGCTATAGAGGTTTGGGTGGCACACTTAAGACACAACACATGATTGAGGTTTGACCCATAGCCCTTAATGATATAAGAAGAATTATGGATTACAAGACATCCTATTACCATCGATTTAGGTATGTAGCATAGGATCCCGATTGCACCCCCAAGTTATGATGACCACATAAGAGGAGATTGAAAAGGTTGATGGGTTGACAATTTGATGCATCAAGTATAGAGCCTGCCAACATGCATAATCATAACATCACTCATATGCCTTTTGCATACAAATGGCAGCATCCATGCACACTAGTCCATAACCCAACCAATTAATTACTCAATGAGCGAGAGGAGGAAATAATGTACGAGGCCATGCCATAACTACTTGGCATGGAAAAAACACAAGAAAGGGCCATAAGACTACCCTTGCCATCCAATAGGCAACAATGGCATGACACCACCAATGCTTGGTCTAGCCGAGACAACACATGAAATCTCCATAGCCATCACCCTAAAGGGATGTTACTTGATTTAGGGATTTGTTCCTAGGGTCTTTGGTAGCATAGGCTACATACACGGGCTTGGCAAATCCAAGGGATTTTTATGGTCGATGATAAGGGACCACGGGACTACCAAATACTCAAAAGACTTAGCCAAACTAAGCCAGTGACTAGAGCTTCTACTTGCACCATGTTAAGAAGTTGTTGCCTGATTTAGAGGCTTGGCCTAGGGTTTAGGGCGGCATCAATCATAGGCATGGGCTTGAGCTTAGCATAACTGAGACCTTTTTCCATATACATACTAACCAGTTAAGGCCATGAGCTCCTACAGGTCACCAAAGCAACTAGTTGTTTGACAATATGACCAGAAGGCATGCATGGCCTAGATTTTGCTCTACGGACATTGCCATGGATGTTTGCAACAACAAGCCTATCATGCACACCCACTCCCTCATGGGGGTAAAAAGGGGACCAGACAATCACCCTTAAAAGGCATGATAGATTTTACAAATATGTTAGCAGTAGTCATTAAAGTATCTATAATGAGGAACTCAAATAGGCGTATCTTGAATGAAGGTTTGTAGGTGTTGATGGTGGTTTAGGCATGTGCTGATGGTGTTCGAGGTAAGTGTTTGTAGCAAGGGCCAGTATATGCCAATGGTGTTTGAGGTAACTACCTACGCCAAAGGCCATTTTCTATCGGTATTGATCAAGGCATATGCCTTTATCGAGGGCTAGTATGTACCAATGGTAGTCAAGTCAATTGCCCATACCAAAGCCAGCTAGTGTCGGTGGTGGTCGAGGTAGGTGCCCTTACCACATGCCAGCTTATGCTGATGATGGTCAAGGCATGTACCCATACCATGTGTCAGCATATGTTGATGATAATCGAGGCCTTGGCTAAAGTTTGATTATGGGCCCTAATGCATATGCTAGGCTCAGGCATGTATTGGTGCCCATTTTTTGCCTAGGGCACCATCACCGAAAGATTGTTGGAGAACCTAGTCAATGGTATTGAAGGTTCCAACAATTGGGGAAATGGGCCAGGGGGTGTGTGCACATGATTTATAATGGGTGCTAGTCCTTAGCCCTTTTATTGGCCCCTTATTCCCTAAAGAACCTCAACAACTTACAACCTCTTAAAAAAGTATAAGAGCTTTTACAGGTTTGTAACCAGTAGCCATTCAAGTGTCTAAAATAAAGATACTTTTTTTAAATGGCCATAATATCTTCTACACTTCGAGTTCTTAGCTAAATTTTTTTATGGATGCCTACAATAATACAAGGATCATGTACTAAATTTAGGGCCAAAAATCCTTTTAAAAGAATTTAAAAAAATCCCAAACCATGAAAAATTTTAAAAATCATGAAAAATAAAAAATGAGTCATCTTGCCATGAAACTTCACATGAAGGCATAGGGGACTGTTATATGAATTTACAAGCCATAAAAATGGTATTGGCATGGCAAAAATATGAAGATGTGCCTGAACCCAACTATTGCCCAGTCATGGTCTGCATGATACACGGCCCAACATGTGCCAATAATATTTGAGGGAATTACCTACACCAAGGGCCAACCTGTGTCGATGGTAATCAAAGCATGTGCCAAGACTAAGGGCCAACATGTCTTGATGATAGTTGAGGCAGGTGCATATGTGACAGTCTACAAGCTGGTCCAAAACCAAGAGTTTTTTTCGAGTAAAAAAATAGTTCCAGTTCTAGTAGGACAAGGTCTGAAAGCTAGAGAGACCAAGCCTTGAGGTGTATTAAAGGTCTAGGTAATGGGGAACTAGCCTAGAACAATGGAATGGTAGTGATCAAGACTTTAGAATCTTAGGCTTGCTGTTCGGGTTTGATAGAATTGAGCTAGGCCTAGGGGGTATAGGTGTCTTGGTTAGCATTTTATGAATTTACAGGCAGTGATCAAGACTCTAGAGGATTAGGCCCGATGTTCAAGTTTGGAAAAATTAAGCCAAGCCTAGGTGTGGGTGTTGGTTAGCATTTTATGAATTTACAAGCCAAAAAAATGGCATTTGCATGTCAAAAATATGAAGATGTGCTTGTGTCACTGGTCGAGACTCAAGCTTCAAGCTTCCACAACTCCAGGACACAAGAATGGACTCTTCTAAATCTCAAATTAGCCTAACATAAGAAACAGTACATAGACACTTTAGACTACAAGGCTTGGCCACCTAGTAAGTTACGAAATGGAAGACCACAACAAGTGCTTGCAGAAAGGCTAACAAAAGAATAAAATAAAGTTTAAGGCAAAAGTAAGGATATTATTACTCAATGGTTTTAGTGTGTGTACAATGAGGATGAGAATCTCTCTATTTATAGCTGAGTTCCCCTTACAATTAGTGCCAAGATATATTTCTAAACTTTAAGGATTACACTAGCTTAAATCTTATGATTTTAGGAGATAAGATACAATTCTTGATTCTAAGGGATTAGTGTTGCTGCACAATCTTTAACTTGTTGAAATCATGCTGATTATCAAGCCTTCTAGAAGCCTCAAAAATTGATCCTTCCAAGATTGTGTTCAGGTGTGCCCACACCTAGGCTCGATCATGTACCTACTTTTTAACCATCAATGCTCTTACTTGGGTTTGATTGGATGCTCATGCAATGCTCACCAATGCCTACCCCTAGGCCTAGCTCAATCTTACCCAACCTAAACACCTTTCCTAAGCCTCTAGAGTCTTTATCACTACCTATCCCATTGTTTTAGGCTAGTTCCCCATGACCTAGACATCTAGTGAACCTCAAGGACTAGTCCCCTTAGATGTCAAACTCTATCTCGCTAGAACTTGAACTGTTACTCAACTTGGAGAGAACCCTTTAGCTTGTACTAGCTTATAAACCATGACACTTGAACCCACCTACTACTTGGTTATGGTGCACATGGTGCATGACTATAGCCTAAGATACCTGTACTTGGTGCACGGCCTAACATGTGCCAATGGTATTTGAGGGAATTACTCGTATAGAGGGCCAGCATGTGGCAATGATAGTCGAAGCAAGTGCTAAGACCAAAGGCCAACACGTCTCGATGGCAGTTAAGGTATGTGCATGTGCCATGGTTTGCAAGCTAGTCTAGGCCTATACGCTCTTTTTTAGTCGAGCAACAATTCCAATTCTAGCAAGACAAAGTTTGATAGCCAAGAAGACTAGGCCTTAAGGCATACTAAAAGTTTAGGTCATAAGGAAGTAGCCCAGAATAGTGGTAAGGGCAGTGATCAAGACTCTAACGGTTCAAGCACGATGTTCAAGTTTAGTGGAAATGAGCCAAGCCAAGGTGCAGGAGCTAGTAAGCATTATATGAATTTACAAGCCAAAAAAATGGCATTAGCATGAAAAAAATATAAAGATATGCCTGAACCCATCTACTACTCGATCGTGGTGTGCATAGTATGTGACCTAAGCTTAGGATACCTATGCTTGGTGTATGGCCTAGCATGTGCCATTGGTGTTCAAAGGAACTGCTTGCACAAAGGGCTAGCATGTGCCAATAGTGGTCGAAGCATGCACGAAGGCCAAGGCCAGCATCTTTTAATGATGGTCAAGGCATATGTATGTGTCACAATTTATAAGTTGATCCAGGCCTAGGGTTCTCTTTGAGTCAAGGAGCAATTCTAGTTCTAATAAGAAAAAGGGTTTGATTGCAAGAGGGACTAGGCCTTAAAGCCTATTGGAGGCCCAGGTCATAAGGAACTAGCCCAAAATAGTAGTACGAGCAGTGATCAAGACTCTAGAGGCTTAAGCATGGTGTTCAGGTCTGGCAAAATTGAGCCAAGCCTAAGTGCGGGCACTAGTGAGTGCTTATGTGAGTTTATGGGCCATAAAAATGGCATTGGCATGGTAGAAATGTGAAGATGTGTAGGAACCCAGCGACTGCCCAATCATGGTATGCATTATACAAGGCTTGGGCCCAGTATACTCATGTGTGGTGCATGACCTAGTATGTGTCGATGGTGTTCAAGGAAACTGCTCTCACAAAGGGCCAACATGTGCTATTGATGGTCGAAGTATGTGCCAAGACTAAAGGCCAACATATCCTAATAGTAGTCAAGGCATGTACTTATGTCATGGTTTGCAAGCTAGTCCAGGCCCAAAGGTTCTCTCTAAGTTGAGGAATAGTTCAAATTCTAGCAGAAAAGGGTCTGACTATTAGGGGGACTAGGCCTTGAAACCTACTAGAGGCCCAGGTTATGGGGCACTAGCGAAGAATAATGGTATGGGCAGTGATAAAAACTCCAAAGGCTCAAGCACGATGTTCGGGTTCCAAGAAATTGAGCTAGCCCTAGGTGCAAGCGCTAGTGAACGCTTAGATGAATTGACAAGCCATTAAAATGGCATTCGCATGGCAAAAATGTGAAGATGTGCCTGAACCCACCAACTGCTTGATAGTAGTGTGCATGGTATGTGGTCTAGGCCTAGGATATCACACTCGATGTGTGGCCCAGCATATGCCAATGGTGTTCAAGGGAACTATTTATACAAAAGGCTAGCATGTGTCAATAGAGGTCAAAGCATGTGCAAAGACTAAGGGCCAACATGTTTCAATAGTGGTCAAGGTAAGTGCATATGTCATGGTCTAAACGCTGGACCATGCCTAAATGTTCTCTTTGAGTCGAGAAGTAGTTCCAGTTCTAATAGGAAAGGGTCTGATTGCCAAGGGGACCAAGCCTTAAGGCCTACTAGAGGCCCAGGTTGAGGGGCACTAGTCTAGAATAGTGGTATGGGTAGTGATCCAGACTCTAGAGGCTTAAGCACAGTGTTTAAGTTTTATAAAATTGAGCCATGCTCAGGTGTAGGCATTGGTGAGTAGTTAGATGAATTGAGGCATGTGTATGTGTCATGGTCCGCAAGCTAGTCCCCCAAGGGTTCTCTTTAAGTTGAAAAACAGTCTCAATTCTAATAAGATAGGGTTCAACTACCAAGCAAACCAAGCCATAAGGCTTATTAGAGTCTTAGGTCATAGGGAACTACCAAAAATAATGGTATGGATAGTAATCAAGACTCTAGAGACACAAGCAAGGTTTTCAAGTTTGGTAAAATTAAGCTAGGTCTAGGTATATGCACTTGTGAGCAATGTGCGGTCACACAGTCAGACCCAAGTGCATGCACTGATGATCAAGGTGTGAGCACACGATCAAACCCATGTGCGGGATTGCCTAAACATAGTCCTAAGAAGATCAGATTTGTGGGCTTCTAGAATGCCTAAAACTATAGCATAATCTTTGACAAGCTAGAATTATGCTAAGCACTTGAGTTTCATAGGTTGATAATTTTTTACAAGTGCCAGCATCTAGCGATGGTGTTCAAGGTAGCATCTTGAACTAAAGGGCCAACATTTGCTGATGGTATTCGATGAAATAATAGGCCAACATCTGCCAATGGTGTTGGATACGATTGCCCACACAAACCAAGGGCCAAGTGCTGTCAATGGTGTACAGGCAGAACTGATCCAAGGGCCAGCCACGCCAAGGGTGAGCTTGTTCCTATAACAAATACCAAAGGCATTTGGTTATCATTTACTTGGATGCTTAAGGTAGGGATGTCATCCACCAGCCCGATCGATTGCAATGGAGAACACCATTCATCCCCTACCCCAAAGAGGTACGATTTAAAAAAATAAAGTGACTAGACTTTAATGGGTGTGAGGAGAAGGGATGAATTGAAGCAACAAAGGGCTAAATCTTAGTGGATCATGGCAAAGTGGTAGTAAGGCGACTCTACCACTTATAGTACTCTATCACATAATTAAGTCATCTGCAAAGGATTCTACCTACCGTTTTGTGGGAATTAAGCTCTAAAAAGGCCCGCATAATTTGTTCAACTCAGAGGCTGCACCTATAACATGTACCTTTGGGGGCGATAGGCTTCTACTGTGGGTTGACAATCGGGTGACAAGTGCATATGTCGCTTCTAGCCCAGATTCTAACTTAAAGGTGTTCAGTCATATTCTAATGCATGGTAGCTTTGCACCATTGACTTTTAACCAAGCACGATGACCAATTGTGTGAATCAACAGTTCCTCTTTACTAGGTTGAATTACTATTGCGACACTACCATCAATAAGATAAAACTAACCTATCTCATGATAGTCTAAACCTAACTCATGTTCTCTATTAGTGGGTGAACAATCCAACACTTGGTGAATTCAACTTCACAATGATAGGAAAAGTTGGCATCGAAGGATCAAAAAGCAATGTTGCTATGCATGCTTAGTTACCACTAGCCAATTATCCCTATGGTAACTTTTCTGACACCCTTAGCTTCAAATTCCAAAGGTATAAAAGATTGATATGCCTTGCTTTCATAATTCATATCTGTACTGAAAATCAGAATCAAATGAGCTTTTACGTTTTTGTTCCACATATGTTTTCTATTCTCATTGAGCTCATCTTAGGATACCTGCATTATCTTTTAACAAATTTGCCTTCCTAGCCAAACTCCCCACCTAAGAATGTTTTTTGCCTAGATTGACTAACTGAGGCCGGCCTTGGGTCCAAAAAAAAGGTCGTGCCCTACTTTTGATTTACAGAATAAGTAAAATAACGTTAAAAATAGTGGTATTTCAATTTCATTCAAGGTCTCCCACTTATTCTACACCTCTCAAGTCATTTTACAAAGTTAGACTAAAGTTAACTTAATAAGGTCTTCTCTCTCTGTTGATTCTACCAAGCCCGTTCCCTTGGCTGTGGTTTCGCTAGATGGTAGACAAGGACAGTGGGAATCTCATTAATCCATTAATGTGCATCACTAATTAGATAACAAGGCATTTGGCTACTTTAAGAGAGTCATAGTTACTTCCACCGTTTACCCATGCTTGGTTGAATTTCTTCACATTGACACTCAAAGCACTAGTTAGAAATCACATTGCATAAACATCTGTAATAACCATCACAATGCTTTTGTTTTAATTAAACAATCAAATTCCCCTTGTCTATATTAGTTTTGAGTCAACTGTTCATCACCTGAGAAAAGCCCTTGAGGGAGCCTTTCCCAATCCATCCCTTGGTCGGCATGCAGTGACCTACTCTCGTCATGGAAGCAACTCAAGTAGTGCTCTAGTAGCTGATGGGTTTGACACTGGGACCCTAGTGCCTAGCCCTTAGAGCCAATCCTTTTCTCGAGGTTATAGATCCATTTTGTCAATTTCTCTTGCCTACATTGTTCCATCGACCAGAGGCTATTCACTTTGGAAACCTAATGGGGTTATAAGTACAACTGGGCATGATAGCATGATCCTTTAGATTTTTAAGGGCCGTTGAGGGTGCACTAGACACCATGTGACATGTGGTGCTCTTTCGACCACTGGACCCTACCTCCAGTTGAGCCATTTCTAGGGTGGGTAGGCAGTTAAACCAAAAAGATAACTCTTTCCGAGGCCCCTGCCGATGACTCCAAACTTCCTAACGTTGCCATTAGCCTTGGCGTTCTGGCTTAGGAATTTTAACTCGATTCCTTTTCAAAGCTCGCACTCAATGCGCTGTTAGACTAACTCCCCCCATCACTTAGGATCGACTAATCCATGTTCAAGTGTTGTTCACATGGAACCTTTCCCCCCTTCCGCCTTCAAAGTTCTCATTTGAATATTTGCTATTTATTTCAAATAGTTATGACCTTTTGTTTTGTGATAAACAAATTGTTTCTATCCATACAAGCTTATTTGAAATAAAATAATACTAGTTTATTAATATTTCAAAAACTAATAAGTAAAAGATTTATAAAATAAATCTGTTTATTGAGTAAGCTCAAATTATTATGACTGTTTGAGCAATTTTTTATTTCAAATAGTTAGGATCTTTTGTTTTGTCATAAAAAAATTGTTTTTATTCATACAAGTTTATTCAGAATAAAATAATACTACTTTATTAATATTTTGCAAGTTAATACGTAGGAGATCTAAAAATATATATGTTTATCGAACAAGTTCAAATAGTTATGTCAATTTGAACAATTATCTATTTTAAATTATTATGACCTTTTGTTTTGTGGTAAAACAATTGTTTCTATTTATACAGAATTATTCAAAATAAAATAATACAAATTTATTAATATTTTGAAAATTAATAAGTGATTTAAAAACTAAATCTATTTACTGAACTAGTTCAAATAATTATAACTATTTGAACAATTATCTATCTCAAATCGTAATGATCTTTATTTTGTCATACAACAATTGTTTCTTTTCGCATAAGCTTATTCGATTAAAATGATACTAATTTAATAATATTCTAAAAATTAATAAGTAAGAGATTTAAAAAATATATATGTTTGTCAAACCAGTTTAAATAGTTAAGACTATTTGAACAATTATCTATTTCAAATTGTTCTAACCTTTTGTTTAGTCATAAAACTATTATTTTAGTTCATACAAACTTATTTGGAATAAAATAATACTAATGTATTAACATTCAAAAAATTAATAAGCAAGAGATTTAAAAAAAATAAATCTATTTACTGAACAATTTTAATTAGATATGACTATTTGAACAATTAGCTATTTAAAATTATTTTAACTTTTTGTCTTGTCATAAAATAATTGTTTCAATTAATAACGTATCTGAAATAAAATAATACTACTTTATTAATATTTTAAAAATTATTAAGCAAGAGATTTAAAAACTAAAGCTATTTTCTAAGCAATTCTAATAGTTACGACTATTTGGACAAATATTAATCTCAAATCATTATGATCTTTATTTTGTCATAAAACAATTGTTTCTGATCATACAAGTTAATTCAGATAAAAAGAATACTAATTTAATAATATTTTCAAAATTAATAAATAATTTAAAAAATAAATATGTTTGCTGAATCAATTCAAATAGTTAAGATTATTAGAATAATTATCTATTTCAAATCATTTTGACCTTTTGTTTAGTCATAAAATAATTTTTTAGTTCAAACAAGCTTATTCGAAAGAAAATAATACTAATTTATTAACCTTCCAAAAATTAATAAGCAAGAGATTTGAAAAAATAAATCTATTTACTGAACAAGTTCAAATAGCTATAACTATTTAAATAATTATTTATTTGAAATCGATATGAACTTTTGTTTTGTCATAAAACAATTGTTTTAGTTCACAAAAGTTTATCCAAAAAAAATAATACCAGTTTATTAATATTTTAAAAATTAATAAGAGATTTAAAAAATAAATCAGTTTACTGAATCAATTTAAATAATTATGGATATTTAAATAATTATCTATTTCAAATCGTTATTACCTTTCATTTTGTCATAAAACAATTGTTTTTCAACATACAAGCCTATTTGAAATAAAATTGTCAATACTTTTCGTTTTGTCATAAAACAATAATTTTGAACATGCAAGTTTATTTGAAATAAAATAATACTAATTGATTAATATTTCAAGAATTAGTATGAGATTCAAAAAATAAATCTATTTACTGAATAAGTTTAAACAGTTATGACTATTTGAATACTTATCTATTTCAAATTGTTACAACCTTTTTGTTCTGTCATAAAATAATTATTTGTGTTCATATAAATTTATTTGGAATAAAACAATACTAAATTAATAATATTCTAACAATTCATAACTAAGAGATTTAAAAAATAAATTTGTTTATCGAACCAATTCAAATAGTTAAGACTATATGAATAATTATCTATTATTTTAAATCGTTATAACCTTTTGTTTTGTTATAAAACAATTATTTCAACTCATCCAAGTTTATTCATAATAAAATAAAACTAATTTATTAATATTTTAAAATTTTATAAGAGATTTAAAAAATAATGTTATTTATGGAACCACTTCAAATAATTATACTTATTTGAACAATTATATATTTTAATTTGTTATAATCTTTTGTTTCCTCATAAAATAATTATTTCTATTCATACAAGCTTATTTAGAATAAAATAATACTAATCTAATAATAGTTTGACAATTAATAACTAAGAGATTTAAAAAAATAAATTTTTTTAACTATTTGTACTAGTCAGGCCAGTAGATTAATTTTTTAAATCCGTTATTTATTAATTTTTTGAATATCAATAAATTAGCATACTTTATTCTAAATAAGACTATATCAATAGAAACAATTGTTTTATGACAAAACAAATGGTCATAATGATTTGAAATAAATAATTATTCAAATTGTTATAACTACTTGAATTGGTTTGGTAAATAGATTTTTTTTAAATCTCTTATTAATTTTCAAAATATTAAAAAATAAATGTTATTTTATTCAAAACAAACTTATATGAATAGAAATATTTGTTTTACGACAAAACAAAAAGTTATAACAATTTGAAATAGATAATTATTCATATAGCCTTAACTATTTGAATTAGTTCGACAAACAAAATTTTTTTTTAAATCTGTTAGTTATTGATTTTTATAATATTAGTAGATAAGTTTTATTTTATTCTGAATAAGCTTGTGTGAACATAAATAATTATTTTATGATTTGAAATATATAATTATTCAAATAGTAATAACTCTTTAAACTAGTTTGGTAAGTATATTTATTTTTTAATTCTCCTACTTATTAGTTTTTGAAATATTAATAAATTAATATTATTTTATTCCAAATAAACCTGTATGATGAAAAATAATTGTTTTATAACAAAATAAAAAGTTCATAGCGATTTAAAATAGATCATTGTTCAAATGGCCATAATTATTTGAACTAATTCGATAAACTGATTTATATTTTAAATCTCCAACTTCTCAATTTTTGAAATATTAATAAAGTAATATTATTTTATTTTGGATAAGTTTTATTAAACTAAAATAATTATTTTATGATAAAACAAAAGTTTATAACAATTTTAAATAGATAATTGTTCAAATAGTCATAACTATTTGAACTTATTCAGTAAACAGATTTATTTTTTTAAATTTCATGCTTATTAATTTTTTGAATGTTAATAAAATTATATTATTTTATTTCAAATTATCTTGTATGAACTGAAAAAAAAATTTTGACAAAACAAAAGGTCAGAATGATTTGAAATAGACAATTATTCTAATAGTCTTAACTATTATAACTGGTTTGGCAAGCACATTTATTTTTTAAATCTCTTACTTATTAACTTTTAGAATATTATTAGTTTAGCATTATTTTATTCAGAGTAAGCTTGCATGAACAGAAACAATTTGTTTTATGACAAAACAAAGATCATACTATTTGAGATAGGTAATTGTTGAAATAGTCATAACTATTTAAACTAGTTTGGTAAACAGATTTAGCTTTTAAATGTCTTATTAATTTTTGAAATATTAATAAATTAGTATTACTTGATTTTGAATAATTTTGTATGAATAAAACAATTGTTTTACAACAAAACAAAAAGCCATAATGATTTAAAATAGATAATAGTTCAAATGGATATGACTATTTGAATTTGTTCGGCAAACATATTTATTTTTTAAATCTCCAACTTATTAATTTTTAGAATATTAATAAATTAGTATTATTTTATTTTGAATAAACTTGTATGAATAGAAATAATTATTTTATGACAAAAAAAATATCATAATGATTTGAAATAAATAATCGTTCAAATAGTCATAACTATTTGAACTCGCTCATTAAACAGATTTATTTTTAAATCTTTTACTTATTAATTTTTAGAATTTTAATAATTTAGTATTATTTCTATTCCGAATAAGTTTTTGTGAGCAAAAACAATTAGTTTATGATGAAACAAAAGATCATATGATTTGAAATAGATAATTGCTCAAATAGTCATAACTATTTGAATGTGTTCAAAAAATATGTTTTTTTCTTATTAATTTTTGAAATATTAATAAATTTAAATTATTTTATTCAAAATAAGCTTGCATGAACAAAACCAATTATTTTGTGGCAAAACGAAAGGTCATAATGTTTTAAAACAGATAATTGTTCATATAATCATAACTATTTGAACTTATTTGGTAAATGGATTCTTTTTTTTGTTCTCTTACTCATTAATTTTTGGAATATTAATAGATTAGTATTATTTTACTTCAAATAAAAATTATATGAATTGAAACAATTGTTTTATTACAAAAGAAAAAGTCATAATGATTTGAAATAGATAATTATTTAAATAGTCATGACTATTTGAACTTATTTGGTAAACATATTTATTTTTTTAAATCTTTTACTTATTAATTGTCAAAATATTAATAAATTAATATTATTTTAATCTAAATAAACTTGTATGAATAGAAACAATTGTTTTATGATAAAACAAAAAGGCATAACAAGTTGAAATAAATAATTACACAAAAAGTCATAATGATTTGAACTTGTTTGGTAGACAAATTTATTTTTTAAATCTTTTACATTTTTAATTCTCTTAATATTAATAAATTTGAATTATATTATTTGAAATAAGATTGTATGAATAGATAAAATTCTTTTGTGACAAAACAAAAGGTTATAGCAATTTCAAATAGATAATTGTTCAAATAGTCATAATTATTTACACTTTTTTAGTAAACAGATTCATCTTTTTAAATTTTTTTATTATTAATTTTTGAATTACTAATAAATTAGTATTGTTTTATTTCGAATAAGCTTATATGAACTGAAACATTTCTTTTATGACAAAACAAAAGGTCATAACGATTTGAAATAGATAATTATTCAAAAAATCATGATTATTTGATCTAGTTCAGTAAATATATTTATTTTTTAAATTTTACTTATCAATTGCTGAAATATTAATAAATTAGTATTATTTTAGTCCAAATAGGCATGTATGAATAGAAACAATTTTTTTATAACAGAACAAAAAGTCATAAGATTTAAAATAAATAATTGCTCAAATAGTCAAAACTATTTGAAATAGTTCAATAAATAGATTTATTTTTTAAATCTCTTATTAATATTTGAAATATTAATAGATTAGTATTATTTTATTTTGAACAAATTTATATGAACAAAAGCATTTGTTTTATGACAAAACAAAAGGTCATAATGACTTGGAATAGATAATTGTTCAAATAATCATAATTATTTAAACTGGATAGGTAAATAGAATTATTTTTTAAATCTCTTACTTATTTATTTTTGAAAAATTAATAAATTCATTTTATTTTATTCCAAGTAAGTTATTATGAATTCAAAAACCTTATTTTATGACAAAACAAAAGGCCATAACGATTTGAAATAGATAATTGTTCATACAATCTTAAATATTGGAACTGATTCGGTAATAAATTTATTTTTTAATTCTCTTAGCCTTTAATTTTCATAATATTATTACATTAGTATTATTTTATTTCAAATAAGCTTGTATGAACAAAAATAACTGTTTTATGACAAAACAAAAAGGTTATAACAATTTGAAGTTTATAATTGTTCAAATAGTCATTGCTGTTTAAACTAGTTCGATAAATAGATTTCTTTTTTAAATATCTTACTTATTAATTTTTAAAAGATTAATAAATAGTATTATTGTATTCCGAATAAAATTGAATGCTCAAATACAATTGTTATATGACAAAACAAAAGGTAATAACAATTTGAAATAGATAATTGATAACATGATCATAATTATTTGAATTGATTCGATAAACAAATTCACTTTTTAAATAACTTATTAATTTTTGGAATATTAATAAATTAGTATTATTTTATTTTGAATAAGCTTCTATGACCTGAAACAATTGTTTTATGATAAAACAAATGGTTATAATGATTTCAAATATATAATCGTTCATATAGCCTTAACTGTTTAAGCTACTTTGGCAAACAGATTTATTTTTTAAATCTCTTAGTTATTAATTTTTGGAATATTATTAAATTAGTATTATTTTATTTCAAATAAGCTTATATGAATTGAAACAATTATTTTACGATAGAACAAAAGGTTACAACAATTTAAAATAGATAATTATTTAAATAGAAATTGATTCAGTAAATAGATGTATTTTTTAAATCTCCTTCCTATTAATTTTTGAAATTTTAATAAATTAATACTATTTTATTCCAAATAGGCTTGTATGATGAAAAATAATTATTTTATGAAAAAAAAAGTTTGTAATGATTTGAAATATATAATTGTTCAAATGGCCATAATTATTTGAACTAGTTCAATGTATTTTTTAAATCTCTAATATATCAATTTTTGAAGTATTAATAAAGTAATTTATTTTATTTCAGATAAGCTTTTATAAATTGAAAAAATTGTTTTATGATACAACAAATGGTCATATTTATTTTAAATAGATAATTGTTCAAATAGTCATAACTATTTCAACTTGTTTGATAAACAAATTTATTTTTTAAAATTTTGTTGTTTATTAATTTTCTGAATGCTAATAAATTAGTATTATTTTATTTTGAATAAGCATGCATGAACTAAAAATACTATTTTATGACAAGCAAAAGGTCAAAACGATTTGAAATAGATAATTGTTCTAATTTTCTTATCTATTTGAATTAGTTTGGCAAACACATTTATTTTTTAAATCTTTTATTAGAATATTATTAATTTATCAATATTTTGCTCCAAATAAGCTTGTATGAACAAAAACAATTACTTTATGACAAAAAAATATCATAATTATTTGAGATAGATAATTGTTCAAAAAATCATAATTATTTGAATTGGTTCAATATAAAGATTTAGTTTTTAAATCTTTTATTAATTTTTGAAATATTAATAAATTAGTATTATTTTATTTTGAATAATTTTGTATGAATAGAAACAATTATTTTTTTACAAAACAAACTATAATAACATTTTGATATAGATAATAGTTCAAATGGACATGACTATTTAAGCTTGTTTGGTGAATAAATTTATTTTTTAAATTTTCAACTTATTAATTTTTAAAATATTAATAAATTAGTATTATTTTATTTCGAATAAACTTGTATGAATAGAAACAATTGTTTTATGACAAAACAAAAGATCATAATGATTTGAAATAAATAATTGTTCAAATAGTCATAACTATTTGAACTTGCTCAATAAACAAATTTATTTTTTAAATCTTTTACTTATTAATTTTTGGAATTTTAATAAGTTAATATTATTTCATTTCAAAGAAGCTTTTATGAACAGAAACAATTGGTTTATGACAAAACAAAATCTCATAACAATTTTAAATAAATAATTGTTTAAATAGTCATAACTATTTGAAAATGTTTAGAAAATATATTTATTTTTAAATTTTTACTTATTAATTTTTGAAATATTAATAAATTTTTATTATTTTATTCGAAATATGCTTGCATGAATAGAACCAAATGTTTTATGAGAAAACAAAATGTCAAAATATTTTAAAATAGATAATTATTCAAATAGTCATAACTATTTGAACATGTTTGGTAACAATATTTATTTTTTAATTCTCTTTCTCATTAATTTCTAGAATATTAATAAATTAGTATTATTTTATTTCAAATAAGCTTATATGAACTAAAACAATTGTTTTATTACAAAACAAAAGATCACAATGATTTGAAATAGATAATAATTCAAATAGTCATAACTATTTGAACATGTTAGGTAACAAGATTCCTTTTTTAATTCTCTTTCTCATTAATTTTTGGAATATTAAAAAATTAGTATTATTTTATTTCAAATAAGCTTATATGAGCTAAAATAATTGTTTTATTACAAAACAAAAGGTCACAATGATTTGAAATAGATAATTATTTAAATAATTATGACTAGTTGAACTTGTTCAAAAAACATATTTATTTTTTAAATATTCTACTTATTAATTGTCAAAATATTAATAAATTATTATTTTGTTAATTGAAATAAACATGTATGACAGAAACAATTATTTTATGATAAAACAAAAAGTCATACCAATTTGAAATAAATAATTTTTCAAATAGTCATAAAGATTTGATATTGTTCAATAAATAGATTTATTTTTTAAATCTTTTACTTATTAATTGGCTTTATATTAATAAATTTGTATTATTTTATTCAAAATAAGCTTGTTTGAATAGAAAAAATCATTTTATGAAAAAACAAAAGGTTATAGTGATTTCAAATAGATAATTGTCAAAATAGTCAAAATTATTTAAACTTGTTCGACAAACAGATTCATTTTTTTAATCTCTTAATTATTAATTTTCATAATATTAATAACTTAGTATTATTTTATTTCAAATAAGCTTTTATGAATTGAAATAATTTTTTTATGACAAAAGAAAATTTCATAACCATTTGAAATAGATAATTAGTCAAATAGTCATGACTATTTGATCTAGTTCGGTAAGCGTATTTATTTTTTAAATTTTTTACTTATTAATTGTTGAAATATTAATAAATTGGTATTATTTTCGTCTGAATAAGCTTATATGAACAAAAACTATTGTCTTATAAAAAAAAAAAGGTCATAACAATTTGAAATAAATAATTGCACAAATAGTCATAATGATTTGAACTTGTTCGGTAAACAAATTTATTTTTAAAATTTTTTACTTATTAATTGTCTTAATATTAATAAATTTGTATTATTTTGTTTGAAATAAGTTTGTATGAACAGAAAAAAATCATTTTATGACAAAACAAAAGGTTATAGCAATTTCAAATAGATAATTATTCAAATAGTCATAATTATTTAAACTTGTTTCTTAAATAGATTCATTTTTTAAATTGATAAACAGATTTAATTCTTAAATTTCTTATTAATTTTTGAAATATTAATAAAATAATATTATTTTATTCTAAAAAATTTTGTATGAATAGAAACAGTCATTTTATGACAAAACAAAATGTCCTAAAGATTTGAAATGGATAATAACTCAAATGACATGACTATTTTAACTTGTTCAGTAAGCATATTTATTTTTTAAATCTCCATCTTATTAATTTTAGAATATTAATAAATTAGTATTATTTTATTTTAAATAAAATCGTATGAATAGAAACAATTGTTTTATGAAAAAATTAAAGATCAAAATGATTTGAAATAAATAATTATTTGAATGGTCATAACTATTCGAACTCATTTAGTAAACAAATTTATTACTTAAATCTTTTACTTATTAATTTTTGGAATTTTAATAAATTTATATTATTTTATTTTGACTAAGCTTTTATGAATGAAACAATTGGCTTATGACAAAACTAAAGGTCATAACAATTTGAAATGGATAATTGTTCAAATAGTCATAACTATTTGAACATGTTCAGAAAACATATTTATTTTTAAAATTTTTACTTATTAATTTTTAGAATATTAATAAATTTATATTATTTTATTCAAAATAAGCCTGCATGAACATAACCAATTTTTTATGACAAAACAAAAGGTCATAATGTTTTGAAATAGATAATTGTTCAGATAGTCATAACTATTTGAACATGATTGGTAAATAGATTAATTTTTTAATTCTCTTACTCATTAATTTTTAAAATATTAATAAATTAGTATTATTTTATTTCAAATAAGCTTATATAAACTGAAACAATTGTTTTATTATAAAATAAAAGGTCACAATGATTTGAAATAATTAATTATTCAAATACTCATGACCATTTGAACTTGTTCGATAAACATATTTATTTTTTAAATCTTTTACTTATTACTTGTAGAAATATTAATAAATTAATTTTTTTTAATCCAAATAAGCTTGTATGAACAGAAATAATTGTTTTATGACAAAACAAAAGATCATAACAATTTGAAATAAATAATTGTTCAAATAGTCATAAAGATTTGAACTTGGTCGGGTAGATTTATTAGATTTTTTACTTATTAATTGTCTTAATATTAATAAATTTGTCTTATTTTATTAATAATAAGCTTGTATGAATAGAAAAAAAATCATTTTATGACAAAACAAAATGTTATAACGATTTCAAATAAATAATTGTTCAAACAGTCATAATTATTTAAACTTGTTCGTTAAACAAATTCATTTTTTGAATCTCTTAATTATTAATTTTTGGAATATTGATAACTTAATATTATTTTATTTTGAATAAGCTTATATGAACTGAAATGATTTTTTTATGACAAAACAAAAGGTCATAACGATTTGAAATAGATAATTATTCAAATAGTCATGACTATTTGATCTAGTTCGGTAAAAATATTTTTGTTTTAAATTTTTTAGTTATTAATTGTTGAAATATTAATAAATTGGTATTATTTTAATCCAAATAAGCTTGTATGAACAAACCATTATTTTATAACACAACAAAAAGCCATAACAATTTGAAATAAATAAATGCTCAAATAGTCATAACTATTTGAACTGGTTTGATAAATATTAATAAATTAGTATTATTTTATTTTGAACAAACTTATATTAACAAAAAAAATATTGTTTTATTACAAAATAAAAAGTAATAATGATTTGAAATAGATAATTGTTTAAATAGTTATAATTATTTGAACTGATTCTGTAAATAGAATTATTTTCTAAATCTCTTATAAAATTTTGAAATATTAATAAATTAGTTTCACTATATTCCAAATAAATTTCTATAAGCTAAAATAATTATTTTATGACAAAACAAAAGGTCATAACAATTTGAGTTAAATAATTGTTCATATAGTCTTAACTGTTTGAATTGGTTCAGCAAACATATTTATTTTTTAAATTTCTTAGTTATTAATTTTCATAATATTACTAAATTAGTATTATTTTATTTCGAATAAGCTTGTATGAATAGAAACAATTGTTTTATTATAGAATAAAATGTTATAACAATATGAAATAGATAATTGTTCAAATAGTTATAACTATTTGCACTGGTTTAGTAAAAAGATCTATTTTTTAAAAACAATTGTTTTATGACAGACAAAAGGTAATAATAATTTGAAATAAATAGTTGTTTAAATGGCCATAATTATTTGAACTTATTTAGTCAACTGATTTATTTTTTAAATCTCTTAGTTATTAACTTTCAAAATAATAATAAAGTAGTGTTATTTTCTTTTGGATAAGCTTTTATGAACTAAAACAATTGTTTATGACAAAACAAAAGGTCATAATGATTTTAAATTGATAATTGTTCAAATAGTCATAACTCTTTGAACTTATTCGATAAACACATTTATCTTTTCGAATCTCTTGCTTATTAATTTTTGAAATGTTAATAAACTAGTATTATTTTATTCCAAATAAGCGTGTATAAACTGAAACAATTATTATAGGACTAAATAAAAGTTTAGAATGATTTGAAATAGATAATTATTCTAATAGTCTTAACTATTTGAACTGGTTCAGTAAATATATTTATTTTTAAAATCTCTCACTAATATTTGGAATATTATTAAATTAGTATTATTTTGTCCATATAAGTTTGTATGATCAAAAAAGATTGTTTTATGAGAAAACAAAGATCATAATGATTTGAGATTGATATTTGTTCAAATATTCATAACTATTGGAACTATTTCAAAAAAACAACTTTAGTTTTAAATCTTTTGTTTATTAATTTTTTAAATATTAATAAAGTAGTATTATTTTATTTCGAATAAGTTTTTATGAAATGAAACAATTTTTTTTATTATAAAACAAAAGGTCATAACGACTTTAATTAGATAGTTGTTCAAATAGTCAAATCTATTTGAACTTGTTTGATAAATAAATTTATAGTTTTTAAATCTCTTGCTCATTAATTTTTCAAATGTTAATAAATTACAATTATTTTATTCTGAATAAATTTGTATGAACTGAAATAATTGTTTTATAACTAAACAAAAGGTCATAACAATTTGAAATAGATAATTGTTATAATAGTCTTAACTATTTAAACTGGTTTAACAAACACATTTATTTTTCAAAGCTCTTACTAATTTTTGGAATATTATTAAATTAGTATTATTTTAATTTGAATAAGCTTGTATGAAAAGAAACAATTTTTTTATGACAAAATAAACATCATAACGATTTGAGATAGATAATCATTCAAATAGTAATAACTATTTAAACTATTTCGGTAAATAGATTTCGGTAAACGGATTTATTTTTTAAATCTCCTATCTATTAATTTTCAAAATATTAATAAATTAGTATTATTTTAGTTTGAATAAACTTGCATGAATATAAACAATTGTTTTATGATAAAACAAAAGATCATAACTATTTGAAATAAATAATTGTTCAAACAAGCATAACTATTTGAACTTGCTCGGTAAATAGATTTATTTTTAAATCTTTTACTTATTAATTTTTGGAATATTAACAAACTAGCATTACTTATTTTGAATACACTTGTATGAATATAAACAATTGGTTTATGACAAAACAAAAGGTCATAATTATTTAAAATAGATAATTATTCAAATAATCATAACTATTTGAACGTATTCAGAAAACATATTTTATTTTTTAAAATTTTACTTATTAATTTTTGGAATATTAATAAATTTATATTATTTTATTTTAAATAAGCTTATATGAATAGAAATAATTATTTTATAATAAAACAAAATATCATAATGATTTGAAATAGAAAATTATTTATATAGCCATAACAATTGGAACTTGTTTGGTAAATAAATTTATTTTTTAAATCTCTTACTCATTAATTTTTGAAATATTAATAAATTAGTATTATTTTATTTTGAATTAGCCTATATGAACTGATATAATTTTTTTATGATGAAATAAAAAGGTCATAACAATTTGAAATAGATAATTATTCAAATAGTTATGACTATCGAAACTTTTCAATAAACATATTTATGTTTAAAATCTGTTACTTATTAATTGTCAAAATATTAATAAATTAATATTATTTTAATTAGAATAAGCTTGTATGAACAAAAAAATTATTTTATGACAAAACAAAAAAGTCATAATGATTTGAAATAAATAATTGTTCAAATATTCATAACTATTTGAATTTATTCGGTAAACATAGTTATTTTTTAAATCTTTTATTTATTAATTATCTTAATATTAATAAATTTGTATTATTTTAATTGAAATAAGGTTGTATCAATAGAAAAAATTATTTTGTGACAAAACAAAAGGTTATAGCAATTTGACATAGGTAATTGTTCAAGTAATCGTAATTATTTGAACTTGTTCAATAAACAGATTTAGTTTTTAAATCTCTTACTTATAAATTTTTGAAATATTAATAAATTAGAATTATGCTATTATGAATAAGCTTGTATGAATAGAAGCAATTGTTTTGTGACAAAATAGAAGGTCATAACGATTTGAAATAGATAATTGTTCAAACAGATATAACTATTTGCATTGGTCAAGCCAACAGATTCATTTTTTAAATCCGTTACTTATTAATTTTTAGAATATTAATAAATTAGCATTATTTTATTCCAAATAAAATTGTATCAATAGAAATAATTGCTTTATGACAAAACAAATGGTCATAACGATTTAAAATAAATAATTACTCAAATTGTTATAACTAATTGAACTAGTTTGGTAAACAGATTTATATTTTAAATCTCTTAATAATTTTCAAAATATTAATAAATTAATATTATTTTATTCCAAACAAACTTATATGAACAAAAAAATTTGTTTTATGACAAAACAAAAGTTCATAACAATTCGAAATAGATAATTATTCATACAGCCTTTACTATTTGAACTGGTTTGGCAAACAAATTTCTTTTTAAAATCTCTTAGTTATTAATTTTCATAATATTATTAGATTAGTATTATTTTATTTTGAATAAGCTTGTATGAACATAAATAATTGTTATATAACAAAAGAAAAGGTTATAACGATTTGAAATATATAATTGTTCAAATAGTTATAACTATTTGAACTAGTTCGCTTAAGAGATTTTATTTTTTAAATCTCCTACTCATTAATTTTTGAAATATTAATAAATTAGTATTATTTCATTTCAAATAGGCTTATGTGATGAAAAACAATTATTTTATGACAAAATAAAAGTTCATAACAATTTGAAATAGATAATTGTTCAAATGGCCACAATTATTTGAACTGATTCGATGATTTTTTTTAAAATCTCCAACTTCTCAATTTTTAAAATATTAATAAAGTAATATTATTTTATTTTGGATAAGCTTTTATGAATTAAAACAAATGTTTTATTATAAAAGAAAGGGTCATAATGATTTTAAATTGATAATTGTTCAAATAGTCATAACTATTTGAATTTGATTGGTAAACATATTAATTTTTTAAATTTTTTGCTTATTAACTTTTTGAATGTTAATAAAATAATATTATTTTACTTCGAATAAGCATTTATGAACTAAAACAATTATTTTATGACCAAACAAAAGGTCAGAATGATTTGAAATAGATAGTTGTTCTAATATTCTTAACTATTTGAACTGGTTCAACAAACACATTTACTTTTTAAATCTATTGCTTATTAATTTTAGAATATTATTAGTTTAACAATATTTTACTTCGAATAAGCTTGTATGGATGGAAACAATTGTTTTATAACAAAACAAAGATCATAATGGTTTGAGATAAATAATTGTTCACATAGTCATAATAATTTGAATTAGTTTGGTTAACAGATTTAGTTTTTTAATCTCTTATTAATTTTTGAAATATTAATAAATTAGTATTATTTTATTCTGAATAATATTGTATGAATAAAAACAATTTTTTTACAACCAAACAAAGTGTCATAATGATTTGAAATAAATAATAGTTCAAATGGATGTGATTATTTGTACTTATTCAGTAAATAGATTAATTTTTTAAGTCTCCAACTAATTAATTTTATTATATTAATAATTAGTATTATTTTATTTCGAATAAACTTGTATGAATAGAAACAATTATTTTATGACAAAAACAAAAGTTCATAATGATTTGAAATAAATAGCTATTCAAATAGTATAACTATTTAAACTTGTCTGGTAAACAAATTTATTTTTTAAATTTTTTACTTATTACCTTTTGAAATTTTAATAAATTAATATTATTTTATTATGAATAAGCTTGTATGAATAGAAACTATTGGTTTATGACAAAACATAGGGTTATAACGATTTGAAATAAATAATTGTTCAAAAAGTCATAAATTTTTAAGCAAGTTAAGAAAATAAATTTATTTTTAAAATTTTAACTTATTAATTTCTAAAATATTAATAAATTTATATTATGTTATTTGAAATAAGCTTACATGAACAGAACCAATTGTTTTAAGATAAAACAAAAAGCCATAATGTTTTGAAATAGGTAATTGTTTAGATAGTCATAACTATTTGAACTTATTTGATACACAAATTCCTTTTTCAATTTTCTTACTCATTAATTTTTAAAATATTAATAAATCAGTATTATTTTACTTCAAATAAGCTCATATGAACTAAAACAATTATTTTATTACAAAAGAAAAGGTCATAATGATTTGAAATAGATAATTATTCAAATAGTCATAACTATTTGAACTTGTTCGATAAACATATTTATTTTTTAAATCTTTTAGATATTAATTGTCAAAATATTAATAAATTAAAATTATTTTAATTTGAATAAGTTTGAATGAGCAAAAACAATTATTTTATGATAAAACAAAAAGTCATAATAAGTTAAAATAAATAATTGCTCAAATAGTCATAACGATTTGAACTTATTCGATAAACATATTTATTTTTTAAATCTTTGACTAATTAATTATCTTAATATTAATAAATTTATATTATTTTATTCAAAATAAGCTTGTATTAACTGAAAATTTATTTTATGGCAAGTCAAAATGTTTTAAAGCTTCTAAATAGGCAATTGTTCAAATTGTAATAATTATTTGAACTTGTTTGATAAATAGATTTATTTTTTTAAATCTCTTTCCTATTAATTTTTTGAATGTTAATAAATTAGTATTAATTTATTCTGAATAAGCTTATACGAACTGTAACAATTGTTTTATGTATAAATAAAAGGTTAAAACAATTTGAAATAGATAATTATTCTAATAGTCTTAACCATTTGAGCTGATCTGGTAAACAAATGTATTTTTTAAATCTCTTATTTATTTTTGAACTATTATTAAATTAGTATTATTTTAATCCGAATAAGCTTGTACAAACAAAATAATTATTTTAGGAGAAACCAAAAGGTCATAATGATTTGATATAAATAATCATTCATTTAGTCTTAACTATTTGAACTTGTTTGGCTATTAGATTTATTTTTTAATTTCTTGGTTATTAAGTTTCAAAATATTATTAAATTATTATTATTTTATTTCAAATAAAATAGTACCAACAGAACCAATTGTTTGTTGATAAAATAAAAGTTTATAATGATTTGGAATAAATAATTATTCAAATAGTTAAAACTATTTAAAATGGTTTGGTAAATAGATTTACTTTTTAAATCTCTTATTGATTAATTTTCTAAATATTAATAAATTAGTAATAATGATTTGAAATTGATAATTATTCAAATAGTCATAATTATTTGAACTAGTTCAGTAAATAAAATTATTTTCTAAATCTCTTACAAAATTTTGAACAATTAATAAATTAGTTTTATTCTATTTTGAATAAGCTTGTATAAGCTGAAATAATTGCTTCATGACAAAACAAAAAGTCATAACAATTTGAAATAAATAATTGTACATATAGTCTTAACTGTTTGAACTAGTTTGGCAAATAGATTTATTTTTTAAAATCTCTTAGTTATTAATTTTTAGAATACTACTAAATTAGTATTATTTTTTTTAAGAAGCCTATAGGAACAAAAATAATTGTTTTCTGATAGAACAAAAGGTTATAAAAATTTGAAATAGATAATTATTCAAATAGTCAAAACTATTTGAACTTGTTTGGTAAATAGATTTATTTTTTAAATCTCTTATTAATTCTTGAAATATTAATAAATTAGTTTTATTTTATTTTGAATAAGCTTGAATGTTGAAAATCAATTGTTTTAAGATAAAACAAAAGGTAATAATGATTCGAAATAGGTAGTTGTTCAATGGCCATACTTATTTGAACTATTTCAGTAAACTGATTTATTTTTTAAATCCCTTATTAACTTTTGAAATATTAATGAAGTAATATTATTTTTTTTGGGATAAGCTTATATGAGCTGAAATAATTATTTTATAATAAAGCAAAAGGTCATAACAATTGGAAATAAATAATTGTTTATATAGTCTTAATTGTTTGAACTAATTGGGTAAACAGATTTATTTTTAAATCTCTTACTTATTAATTTTATGAATATTACTAAATTAGTATTATTTTATTCTAAATAAGTCTGTATAAATAGAAATATTTATTTTATGATAAAACAATAGGTTATAACGATTTGAAATAGATAATTGTTCAAATAGTAATAACTATTTAAACTAGTTTGGTAAATAGATTTATTTTTTAAATCTCTTATTAATTAGTGAAATATTAATAAATTAGTTTTATTTTATTTCAAATAAGATTGTATATTGAAAAACAATTGTTTTAAGACAAAATAAAAAGCAATAACAATTTGAAATAGGTAGCTGCTCAAATGGCCATAATTATTTGAACTATTTTGGTAAATTGATTTATTTTTTAAATCTCTTATTAACTTTTGAAATATTAATAAAATAGTGTTATTTTGTTTTGGATAAGTTTTTATGAACTAAAAAAATGGTTTTATGACAAAATAAAAAGGTCACAACGATTTTAAATAGATAATTGTTCAAATAGTCATAACTATTTAAACTTGTTTAGTAAACAGATTTAATTTTTCAAATCTTTTGCTTATTAATTTTTCAAATATTAATAAATTAGTACTATTTTATTTTGATTAAGCTTGTATAAACTGAAGCAATTATTATATGACTAAACCAAAGGTCAAAACGATTTGAAATAGATAATTATTCTAGTAGTCTTAACTATTTGAACTGGTTCGACAAACATATTTTTTTTTTAAATCTCTTATTTATTTTTGGAATATTATTAAATTAATATTATTTTTATCTAAAAAACCTTGTATGATTAGAAACAATTGTTTTATGACAAAATAAGGATCATAACTATTTAAGATTGATATTTGTTCAAATAGTCATAACTATTTGAATTGGTGCAAAAAACAACTTTAGTTTTTAAATCTCTTGCTTACTAATTTTCAAATATTAGTGAAGTAGTATTATTTGATTTCGGATAAGTTTTTTTGAACTAAAACAAATGTTTTATGACAAAACAAAAGGTCGTAATGACTTTAAATAGATAATTGTTTAAATAGTCAAATCTATTTCAACTTGTTTGATAAACATTTTTTTTTAATCTCTTACTCATTAATTTTTCAAATGTTAATAAATTGCTATTATTTTGTTTTGAATAAGCTTGTATGAATTGAAATAATTATTTTATGACTAAACAAAAGGTCAGAACAATTTGAAAGAAATAATTGTTCTAATAGTCTTAACTATTTGAATTGATTCAACAAACACATTTATTTTTAAATCTTTTATTAATTTTTGGAATATTATTAATTTAATATTATTTTAATCTGAATAAGCTTGTATAAAAAGAAACAAACTATTTTATGACAAAATAAAGATCATAATTATTTAAGATAAATAATTGTTTAAATAATCATAACAGTTTGAACTGTTTCCATAAACATATTTAGTTTTTAAATCTCTTATAAATTTTCAAAATATTAATAGATTAGTATTATTTTATTCTAAATAATTTTACACAAATAGAAACAATTGTTTTATGATAAAACAAAAGATCATAATGATTTAAATAGATAATTGTTCAAATGGACATAACTATTTGATCTTGTTCAATAAATAGATTTATTTTTTAAATCTCCTACCTATTAATTTTTAGAATATTAATAAATTAGTATTTTTTATTCCCAATAAACTTGTATGAATAGAAATAATTGTTTTATGACAAAACAAAAGATCATAACTATTTTAAATAAACAATTGTTCAACAGTCATAACTATTTAAAGTTGCTCGCTAAACGAATTTATTTTTTAAATCTTTTACTTATCAATTTTTTGAATATTAATAAACTAGTATTATTTTATTTCAAATAGGCTTGCATGAACAGAAACAATTGGTTTCTGACAAAATAAAAGGTCATAACTATTTGAAATAGATAATTGATCAAATAGTCATAACTATTTGAATGTGTTCAAAAAACTTTTTTTTTAATTTTTACTTATTAATTTTTGGAATATTAAAAAATTTGTATTATTTTATTTAAAATAAGCTTGTATGAATAAAAAAATTGTTTTATAACAAAACAAAAAGTTATAGCAATTTGATATAGATAATTGTTCAAACAATCATAACTATTTGAACTTGTTTAGTAAACAAATTCATTTTTTAAATCTCTTGCTTATTAATTTTTGGAATATTAATAAATTAGAATTATCTTATTTTAGATAAGCATGTACGAATAGAAACAATTGTTTTGCAATAAAACAAATGGTCATAATAATTTGAAATAGATAATTATTCAGACAGTCATAACTATTTGCACTCATCATGCTAACAAATTCATTTTTTAAATCCATTACTTTTTAATTTTTAGAATGTTAATAAATTAGCATTACTTTATTTTGAATAAGACTGTATGAATAGAAACAATTTTTTTATGACAAAACAAATAGTCATCATGATTTAAAGTAAATAATGGTTCAAATAGTTATAACTAATTGAACTATTTAGTAAACAAATTTATTTTTTAAATCTCTTACTTCTTAATTTTCAAAATATTAATAAATTAATATTATTTTATTCCAAATAAACTTATATGAACAAAAGCATTTGTTTTATGACAAAACAAAAGGTTATAATAATTTGAAGTTTATAATTGTTCAAATGGTTATTGCTGTTTAAACTAGTTCGATAAATAGATTTATTTTTTAAATCTCTTATTAATTTTTAAAAGATTAATAAATAGTATTATTGTATTCTGAATAAAATTGAATGCTCAAATACAATTGTTATATGACAAAACAAAAGGTAACAACAATTTGAAATAGATAATTGATAACATGATCATAATTATTTGAATTAATTTGATAAACAGATTCACTTTTTAAATAACTTATTAATTTTTGGAATATTAATAAATTAGTATTATTTTATTTTGAATATTTGAACTTATTTGGCAAACATATTTATTTTTTAAATCTTTTACTTATTAATTGTCAAAATATTAATAAATTAATATTATTTTAATCTAAATAAACTTGTATGAATAGAAACAATTGTTTTATGATAAAACAAAAAGCCATAACAAGTTGACATAAATAATTACACAAAATAGTCATAATGATTTGAACTTGTTAGGTAGACAAATTTATTTTTTAAATCTTTTACATTTTTAATTGTCTTAATATTAATAAATTTGAATTATATTATTTGAAATAAGATTGTATGAATAGATAAAATTCTTTTGTGACAAAACAAAAGGTTATAGCAATTTCAAATAGATAATTATTCAAATAGTCATAATTATTTAAAATTTTTCAGTAAACAGATTCATCTTTTTAAATTTTTTTATTATTAATTTTTGAATTACTAATAAATTAGTATTGTTTTATTTCGAATAAGCTTATATGAACTGAAACATTTCTTTTATGACAGGTCATAATGATTTGAAATAGATAATTATTCAAAAAATCATGATTATTTGATCTAGTTCAGTAAACATATTTATTTTTTAAATTTTACTTATCAATTGCTAAAATATTCATAAATTAGTATTATTTTAGTCCAAATAAGCATGTATGAATAGAAACAATTATTTTATAATAGAACAAAAAAGTCATAAGATTTAAAATAAATAATTACTCAAATAGTCAAAAATATTTGAAATAGTTCGATAAATAGATTTATTTTTTAAATCTCTTATTAATATTTGAAATATTAATAGATTAGTATTACTTTATTCCGAACAAATTTATATGAACAAAAGCATTTGTTTTATGACAAAAGAAAAGGTCATAATGATTTGGAATAGATAATTGTTCAAATAATCATAATTATTTGAACTGGATAGGTAAATAGAATTATTTTTTAAATCTCTTACTTATTTATTTTTGAAATATTAATAAATTCATTTTATTTTATTCCAAGTAAGCTATTATGAATTCAAAAAACCTTATTTTATGACAAAACAAAAGGTCATAACGATTTGAACTAGATAATTGTTCATATAGTCTTAAATATCGGAACTGATTTGGCAAATAAATTTATTTTTTAATTCTCTTAGCTTTTAATTTTCATAATATTATTATATTAGTATTATTTTATTTTGAATAAGCTTGTATAAACAAAAATAATTGTTTTATGACAAAACAAAAGGTTATAACAATTTGAAGTTTATAATTGTTCAAATAGTCATTGCTGTTTAAACTAGTTCAATAAATAGATTTTATTTTTTAATCTCTTATTAATTTTTAAAAGATTAATAAATAGTATTATTGTATTCCGAATAAAATTGAATGCTCAAATACAATTGTTATATGACAAAACAAAAGGTAATAACAATTTGAAATAGATAATTGATAACATGATCATAATTATTTGAATTGGCTCGATAAACAAATTCACTTTTTAAATAACTTATTAATTTTTGGAATATTAATAAATTAGTATTATTTTATTTTGAATAAGCTTCTATGACCTGAAACAATTATTTTATGATAAAACAAATGGTCATAATGATTTCAAATAGATAATTGTTCATATAGTCTTAACTGTTTAACCTACTTCAACAAACAGATTTATTTTTTAAATCTCTTAGTTATTAATTTTGTGAATATTATTAAATTAGTATTATTTTATTCCAAATAAGCTTATATGAATTGAAACAATTATTTCACGATAGAACAAAAGGTTACAACAATTTAAAATAGATAATTATTTAAATAGGAACTGATTCAGTAAATAGATATATTTTTTAAATCTCTTTCCTATTAATTTTTGAAATTTTAATAAATTAATATTATTTTATTTCAGATAAGCTTTTATAAATTGAAAAAATTGTTTTATGATACAACAAATGGTCATATTTATTTTAAATAGATAATTGTTCAAATAGTCATAACTATTTCAACTTGTTTGATAAACAAATTTATTTTTTAAAATTTGTTGTTTATTAATTTTCTGAATGCTAATAAATTAGTATTATTTTATTTTGAATAAGCATGCATGAACTGAAAATACTATTTTATGCCAAGCAAAAGGTCAAAACGATTTGAAATACATAATTGTTCTAATTTTCTTATCTATTTGAATTAGTTTGGCAAACACATTTATTTTTTAAATCTTTTATTAGAATATTATTAATTTATCAATATTTTACTCCAAATAAGCTTGTATGAACAAAAACAATTGCTTTATGACAAAAAAATATCATAATGATTTGAGATAGATAATTGTTCAAAAAATCATAATTATTTGAATTAGTTCAATATAAAGATTTAGTTTTTAAATCTTTTATTAATTTTTGAAATATTAATAAATTAGTATTATTTTATTTTGAATAATTTTGTATGAATAGAAACAATTATTTTATTACAAAAAAAACTATAATAACATTTTGATATAGATAATAGTTTAAATGGACATTACTATTTAAGCTTGTTTGGTGAACAAATTTATTTTTTAAATTTTCAACTTATTAATTTTAAAAATATTAATAAATTAGTATTATTTTATTTCAAATAAACTTGTATGAATAGAAACAATTGTTTTATGACAGAACAAAAGATCATAATGATTTGAAATAAATAATTGTTCAAATAGTCATAACTATTTGAACTTGCTCAATAAACAAATTTATTTTTTAAATCTTTTACTTATTAATTTTTGGAATTTTAATAAGTTAGTATTATTTCATTTCAAATAAGCTTTTATGAACAGAAACAATTGGTTTATGACAAAACAAAATGTCATAACAATTTTAAATAGATAATTGTTTAAATAGTCATAACTGTTTGAAAATGTTTAGAAAATATATTTGTTTTTAAATTTTTACTTATTAATTTTTGAAATATTAATAAATTTTTATTATTTTATTCGAAATATGCTTGCATGAATAGAAGCAAATGTTTTATGAGAAAACAAAATGTCATAATATTTTAATATAGATAATTGTTCAAATAGTCATAACTATTTGAACATGTTTGGTAACAAGATTTATTTTTAATTCTCTTTCTCATTCATTTCTAGAATATTAATAAATTAGTATTATTTTATTTCAAATAAGCTTATATGAACTAAAACAATTGTTTTATTACAAAAGAAAAGGTCACAATGATTTGAAATAGATAATAATTCAAATAGTCATAACTATTTGAACATGTTAGGTAACAAGATTTCTTTTTTAATTCTCTTTCTCATTAATTTTTGGAATATTAAAAAATTAGTATTATTTTATTTCAAATAAGCTTATGTGAGCTAAAATAATTGTTTTATTACAAAACAAAAGGTCACAATGATATGAAATAGATAATTATTCAAATAATTATGACTAGTTGAACTTGTTCAAAAAACATATTTATTTTTTAAATATTCTACTTATTAATTGTCAAAATATTAATAAATTATTATTTTGTTAATCGAAATAAACATGTATGACAGAAACAATTATTTTATGATAAAACAAAAAGTCATACCAGTTTGAAATAAATAATTTTTCAAATAGTCATAAAGATTTGAACATGTTCAGAAAACATATTTTTTTTAAAATTTTTACTTTTTAATTTTTAGAATATTAATAAATTTCTATTATTTTATTCAAAATAAGCTTGTATGAACAAAACAAATCATTTTATGACAAACAAAAGGTTATAGTGATTTTAAACAGATAATTATCAAAATAGTCAAAATTATTTAAACTTGTTCGACAAACAAATTCATTTTTTTAATCTCTTAATTTTTAATTTTCATAATATTAATAACTTAGTATTATTTTATTCAAATAGGCTTTTATGAATTGAAATAATTTTTTTATGACAAAAGAAAATGTCATAACCATTTGAAATAGATAATTAGTCAAATAGTCATGACTATTTGATCTAGTTCTATAACCATATTTATTTTTTAAATTTCTTACTTATTAATTGTTGAAATATTAATAAATTGGTATTATTTTCATCCAAATAAGCTTATATGAACAAAAACTATTGTCTTATAACAAAAAAAAAGGTCATAACAATTTGAAATAAATAATTGCACAAATAGTCATAATGATTTGAACTTGTTTGGTAAACAAATTTATTTTTTAAATATTTTACTTATTAATTTTCTTAATATTAATAAATTTGTATTATTTTATTCAAAATAAGTTTGTATGAATAGAAAAAAAATCATTTTATGACAAAACAAAAGGTTATAGCAATTTCAAATAGATAATTGTTCAAATAGTCATAATTATTTAAACTTGTTTCTTAAATAGATTCATTTTTTCAATCCATAAACAGATTTAATTCTTAAATTTCTTATTAATTTTTGAAATATCAATAAACTAATATTATTTTATTTTGAATAATTTTGTATGAATAGAAATAGTCATTTTATGACAAAACAATGTCATAAAGATTTGAAATGGATAATAACTCAAATAGACATGACTATTTGAACTTGTTCAGTAAGCATATTTATTTTTTAAATCTCCAACTTATTAATTTTGTAGTATTAATAAATTAGTATTATTTTATTTTAAATAAAATCATATGAATAGAAACAATTGTTTTATGACGAAACTAAAGATCAAAATGATTTGAAATAAATAATTATTTGAATGGTCATAACTATTCGAACTAGCTCAATAAATAAATTTATTTTTTAAATCTTTTACTTATTAATTTTTGGAATTTTAATAAATTTGTATTATTTTATTCTGAATAAGCTTTTATGAATGAAACAATTGGCTTATGACAAAACTAAAGGTCATAACAATTTGAAATGAATAATTGTTCAAATAGTCATAACTATTTGAACGTGTTCAGAAAACATATTTATTTTTCAAATTTTTGCTTATTAATTTTTAGAATATTAATAAATTTATATTATTTTATTCAAAATAAGCTTGCGTGAATAGAACCAATTGTTTTATGACAAAACAAAAGGTCATAATATGTTCAGATAGTCATAACTATTTGAACATGATTGGCAAATAAATTAATTTTTTAATTCTCTTACTCATTAATTTTTAGGATATTAATAATTTAGTATTATTTTATTTCAAATAAGCTTATATAAACTAAAACAATTTTTTTATTACAAAACAAAAGGTTACAATGATTTGAAATAATTAATTATTCAAATACTCATGACCATTTGAACTTGTTCGATAAACATATTTATTTTTTAAATCTTTTACTTATTACTTGTAGAAATATTAATAAATTAATATTTTTTAATCCAAATAAGCTTGTATGAACAGAAATAACTGTTTTATAACAAAACAAAAGATCATAACAATTTGAAATAAATAATTGTTCAAATAGTCATAAAGATTTGAACTTGGTCGGGTAGATTTATTAGATCTTTTACTTATTAATTGTCTTAATATTAATAAATTTGTCTTATTTTATTCATAATAAGCTTGTATGAATAGAAAAAAAAATCATTTTATGACAAAACAAAAGGTTATAACGATTTCAAATAGATAATTGTTCAAACAGTCATAATTATTTAAACTTGTTCGTTAAACAAATTCATTTTTTGAATATCTTAATTATTAATTTTCAAAATATTGATAACTTAATATTATTTTATTTTGAATAAGCTTATATGAACCAAAATGATTTTTTTATGACAAAACAAAAGGTCATAACGATTTGAAATAGATAATTATTCAAATAGTCATGACTATTTAATCTGGTTCGGTAAGAATATTTATGTTTTAAATTTTTTGGTTATTAATTGTTGAAATATTAGTAAATTGGTATTATTTTAATCCAAATAAGCTTGTATGAACAAAAACCATTGTTTTATAACACAACAAAAAGTCATAACAATTTGAAATAAATAAATGCTCAAATAGTCATAACTATTTGAACTGGTTTGATAAATATTAAGAAATTAGTATTATTTTATTTTGAACAAACTTATATTAACAAAAAAAAAATTGTTTTATTACAAAATAAAAAGTAATAATGATTTGAAATAGATAATTGTTTAAATAGTTATAATTATTTGAACTGATTCTGTAAATAGAATTATTTTCTAAATCTCTTATAAATTTTTGAAATATTAATAAATTAGTTTTACTATATTCTGAATAAATTTCTACAAGCTAAAATAATTATTTTATGACAAAACAAAATGTCATAACAATTTGAGTTAAATAATTGTTTATATAGTCTTAACTGTTTAAATTGGTTCAGCAAACATATTTATTTTTTAAATTTCTTAGTTATTAATTTTCATAATATTACTAAATTAGTATTATTTTATTTCGAATAAGCTTGTATGAATAGAAACAATTGTTTTATTATAGAATAAAATGTTATAATAATATGAAATAGATAATTGTTTAAATAGTTATAACTATTTGAACTAGTTTGGTAAAAAGATTTATTTTTTAAAAACAATGGTTTTATGATAGACAAAAGGCAATAATAATTTGAAATAAATAGTTGTTTAAATGGCCATAATTATTTGAACTTATTTAGTC